>NC_138768.1:50749563-51042063 GCF_965119305.1 Pelophylax lessonae | reverse complement strand
GTGAATGCGCGCCGCCGGCAGCGCACTCCTGCTGTGATTATGATTAAGGGGCTGTGCTATCTACTAAGAGACAGTGCAGCTCCTTACAGGCTCAGTCTCTTAGTAGATAGCACAGCCCCTTACAGGCTCAGTCTCTTAGTAGATAGCACAGCCCCTTACAGGCTCAGTCTCTTAGTAGATAGCACAGCCCCTTACAGGCTCAGTCTCTTAGTAGATAGTGCAGCCCCTTACACGCTCAATCTACTAAGAGACTGAGCCTGTAAGGGACTGCGCTATGTACTAAGAGACTGAGCCTGTAAGGGGCTGCACTATCTACTAAGAGACTGAGCCTGTAAGGGACTGCGCTATGTACTAAGAGACTGAGCCTGTAAGGGGCTGCACTATCTACTAAGAGACTGAGCCTGTAAGGGGCTGTGCTATCTACTAAGAGACTGAGCCTGTAAGGGGCTGTGCTATCTACTAAGAGACTGAGCCTGTAAGGGGCTGTGCTATCTACTAAGAGACTGAGCCTGTAAGGGGCTGTGCTATCTACTAAGAGACTGAGCCTGTAAGGGGCTGTGCTACCTACTAAGAGACTGAGCCTGTAAGGGGCTGTGCTATCTACTAAGAGACTGAGCCTGTAAGGGGCTGTGCTACCTACTAAGAGACTGAGCCTGTAAGGGGCTGTGCTATCTACTAAGAGACTGAGCCTGTAAGGGGCTGCGCTATATACTAAGAGACTGAGCCTGTAAGGAGCTGTGCTACCTACTAAGAGACTGAGCCTGTAAGGGGCTGTGCTATCTACTAAGAGACTGAGCCTGTAAGGGGCTGTTGTTAAATCTAGCAGAGACTGTTGGCCTGTACAGAGGAATCAGTTGAAACTGTACAGAAGAATGAATCAGAGTTGTACATAGGGAGGAAGTTGTCCCTGGTTTTTTTATGTGATTCGCTCCGTATTGCTGTGCAGATCACATGCAATGTCTGTGCAATGCCAATTCAGCCATACAAAATTATGGCTCAAATCGCACTCTATTCGCACCAAAATGGTATAGGATGCTTTTTTTGGTTTGCACTGGAATCGGATCGCAGGGGTGTTCAAACCTATGCGATCCGATTCCTGCACCATTTCACAGTTCGCACTGCAATCTGCGAACCAATCTGGGGGTGTCTTTACCTTTACACTGACACCCCCAGAGATTTGCAGATCTCAGGTGTGAACCACTGTGCGATTCGCAGGGTTTCCCGCATTGCACCAGTGTGAACCGGGACTGATTCTTTATATTGCCATACAGAATCTCCAGCCCACTCACCTAACCCCGCCCCCCCCCCCCCCCCGATCGCCAGCTCACTTACTCTGGGCAGGCAGCGGCTTCCCCTGTGTCTCCTCCCTCCTCCTCCTCCTTGGCCAATAGCTTGGCTTCTCCTTCCGGCGAAACGACCCAGGACCCGCTTCCTGATTGGCCAGGAGGATTCGCTATTGCCACACAACTGGGTGGGATTAGGGCGCAGAGCCCACCCTTTTTTGAAGCCTATCAGAGCCTCTGACTCTAATCACGTGCCCTGCATGTAGATTAGTGGGCCGGACGAATGGATGAGGGGGCGACGCCACTGATGGCCAGCTTAAGCCACTCCCCTTATCCCTCCTGACAGAAGTTTGACTGACAGCGTTGGGGCTCATGCACACTGCAGTTCAAAAAAAAAAAATCTGCTTTTACAGGCATTTGAGCTTTTATTTCCCTGCCTAAGCTTGAAGAAGCTTGTACTTTTTTTGTGCACTTTGCGTGTTTTTATTGAGCTTCTTTGAGCTTTTTTTTTACCTTTTTCACACATTTTTGGGCACTTGGGTGTCTTTTCTGCTCGAAAGCTCCGCTCTTATACGTGAGTTTGGTGGGTTTTTCCTTTAAAAGAAGAAAATGGTCGCACACCACCATGGAATTCAATGAAGAAAAGTTCCTTTATTCACATAAGTGGTACAGCAGGGTAGGACAGTAGATGCTTGTTCTCTACCAAGTTTGGTGAGTTTTTTTTTCCTTCCTATAAACTCCTGAAAAAGCCATAGTGTGCATGGACACATTGGCTAACATGGAGGGGAGTTTCCAGGTAGAAAAAAGTGAGGGCTCAAAAAATCTCAGAAGCCTAGAAGAGCCGCTTTATTGGCCCTGTTCACACCTGAGCTTTTTTCAGCTCATAAAACGCTCATCTCCGAAGTTCCAAAACGCCCAACAAGCAAAATCCCATTCATTTCAATGGTCCCTGTTCACATATGAGAGTTGTCACATGAAGCAAAATGCCTGAAGCTCAAAAAAGTACATGATCTTCTTTTTTGGCAGATTACAAGCGTTTTTGTTCAGATGTCAATGCCTGCCTCCAAAGGCCTGCAAAGAACGCCAGAAAAATGGCTAAAATATGCCTAAAAATCACTTGTAAAACGCCTGAAAAAAGCCTCAAAACGATACGCTGAGGTGTGAATGGAGCCTTTGAGCTTCTTTGAGATGCAGTGTGCATGAGCCCTTAGGAGGCTATGGCTCCCCCTGCTGTCTTCTGTGAGGAAGTGAGGGGAGCAGTGCTGCAGCTGGAGAAGCGCTGAATCGGTGACAGGAACCAGGTAAGTGATTAGGGAGGGGTGGGGTAGGACATGAAGTGGAGCATTTTTCATCCTAATGCAGGGGAAGCATTAAGGTAAAAACGTTTTGATTTTAGAACCACTTTTAAGAGAGATGTATGGGGTTAACGTTTTTCCAGATTCATACTTGCCTAGCTGGATGCGGCATCCGTCCCCCAGCTGCTCTAAGTTCTCACAACTCCCCGAGCATAGAGCCAGTCGCCCCCCCCCCCCCCCGCTTACTGGGGTGCTAGGCTGTGGAGGGGGTTGGAGCAGGTGGGCGGATCTCAACTTTGACTGTGCTTCCCCTTTAACCATTTCTGGACTGGAAGATTTTCCCCCTTAATGACCAGGCCATTTTTTGCAATTCCGCACTGCGTTACTTTAATGGACATTTGCACCATCGTGCAACGCTGTTACCCAAATAAAATGGATGTCCTTCACCCCCCCCCCCCCCCCCCCCCACAAATGGAGCTTTCTTTTGGTGGTATTTGATCACCTGTGCGATTTTTTTTTTTTTTTTTTTTTTTTGCACTATAAACAAAAAAAGAGCAACAATTCTGGAAAAAAAAGAAAACATTCCTAATAAATCTATTTTTTTTTCATTCTTTTAGGTCAATTTGTATTCTGCTACATATTTTTGGTTAAAATTATCCCAATAAGCGTATATTGATTGGTTTGCACAAAAGTTATTGCGTCTACAAACAAGGGGAAATAATTTTTTTTTTTTTTTTTTACTCATAATGGCGGCGATCTGCGATTTTTAGCGGGACTGCGAAATTGCGGCAGACAGATCGGACCCCTAACTGACATTTTTGACACTTTTGGGGGGACCAGTGACATTACTACAGTAATCAGTGCTAAAAATATGCACTGTTACTGTAATAACAACACTGGCAGGGAAAGGGTTAACCTAGTGGATGATCAAAGGGTTATTGTGAGCCTAGGGGGTGTTTTATAACTGTGGAGGGGAGGGACTTGTGAAATGACCATAGCGACATGTGATCCTATATAGAAGTTTCACAGGTGCTCTGTGATCATTCCAGAGAGAACAATGGTCTGCTGTGTTTATAACAGCAGACCGTCCTCCTCTCTCAGTGGGGAGCGATTGCGGGTGGCAGGCGGCAATCAGTGCCGCTGGCCCCATGCATCGGCATCCCTGCTGCCTAGTAGCCCCCAGGAGCGCTCCAGCGGACCGCTGTACAGGTACGGCGGTTCGCACAGCCGAGCCAGCCTGCCGCAGTATATATGCGCCGGTTGGTCAACAAGTGGTTAAGTTTCCTATAATATTACTGTAATGCAGTCAGGCTGCATAAAAAATAATAATTGTGGGCTGCTTTTTATTTTTTTAACAGTACTATCTGTTGCAGCAAGAGTTAGTGTATGTATAGTCAAAACTTTTTCCCTATTGAGGTCATTTCCTTCCACTTCCTGTCCTGGAGACGCAACAGGAAGTGAAAGCAAATATCCCAAAGTGGGAGTTCCTCTTTATATACTTGTTCCTGGAACTGGTGTACCCCATGTTTTTTTCCCTTATTTCTTGTTTTGGTGACAACTCTAAAGGTTTTTTTTTTGGGGGAATTTTTTTCAAGCTTTTTGCAATCATTTCTAAAGCATTTTAGAAGCGGATTACAATCGATCGATTTACAGCTTCAGGTGTTTTTGTTTAGCCAATAGAAAGCACTATGGGGTGGAGAACTGCAGTTTAAGCAGAAAACAAGCGACAAAACGCTCGTAAAATGTTTAGGTCAGGCGTTTCTATTGAAGTCTATGGGGCCAAAAAGGAAGCTCATGTCATTTTGAGTGACAGGCGTTTTACTTCAGGCGACAGAACACTCAGATGGGAACAGGGGCCATTGAAATGAATAGGATTTAGCTTGTTGAGTGTTTTGAGTTACAGGCTTCAAGCAGAAAATCACTCAGGTGTGAACGGGGCCTAAAACGTTTTCTCTCTTTTTTTTTTTTTTTTTTTTTTTTTTTTCCAGTGACAGTACAGATAGCGGGATGAATCTTCCTAATGGTAAAAGTAAACAGTTCCCCTTTCTATCAAAATCTAAAAAAAAAAAAAAATCTTTGCCTAGAGATACAGTTGGGGAACAAAAACTTTTACCAAATTCATTGCTCAATAGTTTCAAAGCAAAGAAATCCACTTTGTGCATTTAAGCGGAACTTCACTTTCTCCATCAGCATTGACTATTTTTATTGTTAATGCTGCTAGCATTATGAGTAGATAGGAAAGTATTTTAGTATTCTAGGAAAGTAATTGTTCTATATATATTCTAATAAATGTGTTGTTTTTCAGATATGCCAGAAACAGGGAAGCGAACCTCCTCTCTGAGCTGCAGGATGGAGTAGATCAGCTCCCATTCCTGCTGTTTTCTCCGCACATTCACTGGTTGGGATAAAGGTAAGCACCACGCACAGTGAGGGATCAGTGGGGAAATCTCTGTCATTCATAATCCACCTAATCCACTCATGTCCTGCTGGGATGCTCGTATTACCAGCGTTGTATTTACTGTCCTAAAGGCCTGTTAAGGATGGGATATTTATAAACCTTGTTAGGGTCCTTTCACGCAAGCGGTGCGCCTGGCGGACTCTGTTTTGCTCAGGGGGGATCGATCCGTCGATCCCCCACTGAGCAGGTGGATGACAGCTCCGTCTCTGCTTGCTTCGCAGAGATGGAGCTGTGAGATCCCTGCACTCCTCTATGGGAGATCGGATGAAAACGGATTGCTTGTCCATCTTCATCCGATGCTCCAGACGGATGGAAAATAGGGTTTTCTGTAGGGATGCACCAATCCAATATTGGGATCGGATATCAGCGCTGATACTGCCACAATAGATGGATCGGGGGATCGGTAAAATTAACCGATCCACGGGCCAATCCGGTTTTGCTGAGTCTTGGCTCAGCCGTCCCTTACTTCGTGTAGTAGTAGTATGGGATGGGAGCCGCTACTTCCTGTATAGGTCCGGCTCACAGGCTGAGTGATATCAGATGCACTCCGCCTGTGAATGGAGGAGCCGTACACATGAAGCGGTGGCTTTGCTCTGTACTGCAGCCGCATGCTTTATGTGTGTAGTTCCGGATTGGCACCGGTATCGGCAGATATCGGGACAAAAAAAGTCGGATCGGTGCACCCCTAGTTTTCTGTTCGTCTGGATCTGATGGACCACATCGGATCGGATAGCAGCGGGTGTCAGCAGGCATGTCACCGCTGACATCCGCTGCCCCATAGAGGTACATGGAGCATCCAATCAGGTCCGCCCGAAAAAACCGACAGGCGGACCTGATCGGAAAGCCCTTGTGAAAGGGGCCTAAAGGAAAGTTCTGTGTATTATTGTATTCTATTTTGTATGTATTGCACTCTGCACTCACTGTGCACACGGCACTAATAATGTTTTCATTAAATGTTTGCATTCTTTTGAGTCCTGATTAGAATTAGCCTGCCTATGTTACGCCCCTTGTTACCATAAAAGTACAATTGTATTATTAATGTGATATCTACGTAATCATGTGTATAAAAACCTTTTAATTGCATCAAATAATGCAGAACAGTTATTTTGGAGAGATGCGGAGTGTATCTTTGTGTCTGTTCCCTACTACAGTAGGTATTATTAATTTGGAACCACTAATCAATGAGGATAGAAGTTGCCTATCTATAAAATTTCCAGAACAACCTTCATACAAGTTAATAAGACACGGACACCTATCCATACAGGGCCTCCTGATAGCCCACCCTTCCAGCAGGGTATATGTACCAGTCTGTGCCCATGTGGTGCCTTGCTCACTCTGTTGAATAAGGAACACGGAAGGTGGCCAGAGCCTTGTCACCCTATAACAGGGACAAGGAACCTACGTGCCTGGATGGTTATATATATATATATTTTTTTTTTTTTTTTTTAAAGAAGAATTGTAATATGGAATGGGATATTTAAATAGTTACTTTGGTCAAGCTGGGGCCAATGTTACCATGTATATAGTATACCTGGCCAATGCCCCTGGAAGCTGGACATTTAATGATGTAGACACTGCTACTTGGTTCCGTTTCCCTTGCTGAGCGGCTGGCCTGGTGCACCGTGAACACAGGAGGTTGGCCGCTCAGCATGGCTAGCATTTTCTTGATTGGATGACGTCCAATCAAGAATGTCACTGTCTCGCATCTCCAGCTGCAAAGCATTCACTGGATGGTGCTCATGCTGAGCGTCTCTTCAAAATGCATCAGGCCAGCTGCTAAGCACAGGACCTGGGAGCAAATTGAGATCACTGGAGTAGCAGTGTCTACTACGGTGACTTCCAGCATCCAGGGTCATCGGCCAGGTATGGTATATACATAGTTACCTTGGTCTAAGCTGGACAAATATAAATTTGTAAAAATATATACCATGCCTAGGATCTATCTTTAGTGAAAGCTGAAGATTTAAAAATATTAACGCTTGATTCATACTGATGTCATGCGGGAAATGTACAGGAATCGTTGCATTTCCTGCATCGCACTGTATAGCAATTGTCCGTGCAATCTGCTGCGGGTATCATTTTAAAGTTAGCGACACTCCAAAAGCAAATCGCAGAACGCAGTGCGTTTGCTAAAGGACCCATGCGATCCGAATCCAGTGCGGCAAAAAAAAATGAGCCTTACAAAATGATGTGCTCAAATCGTACCGCACACAATCGCATGTGATTTGCACAGGACCCCAGCCTTAATAGGACTTGAAATTGTATGAACTTGGTAAAACGTTTAAAGCCTGGGTTTTTATGATGCTATTTCAAAAATTAAGATAGAAAATTCCAACTGCTTTAAATCTGGTGAATTTAAACCATTTTAAAGCCATCTCTTTCCAAGGCGGCACGTGTCCCCAAAACGTCTATATAAAAAGGATCCCAGCCTGCCTGCTAGCTTCACAGAATGTGGCCAGACTGGGTAATTCCCCACCTATGGCTTAAATGTCCAATTTAAAGTGGAGTTCCACCCTAAAATTGAACTTCGGTCCATCTTCTTGCTCCGGGTCACCTGAAAAACAAATGGATAATCGCAATTTTATTTTTTTTCACTTACCTTGTTTAGAAGAAAATATACTTACCTTACTTCCTCTTCCTCCCTCTGCGGCCATGGCTGCTGCCGTCACTTCCTGGCTTGCAATGATTCCTGGGAGCTGAACGTCATCGCTCCCAGGAATCATTGCGCCTGCACCGGCCCCGACATCAGTTCCGGTGCAGGCGCGTCATTCCCTGCTAAACAGCTTTTGGGATGACGCTGCAGCCCCGGAAGTGACGGCGGGGCCGGTGCAGTGCATCGTGGGCCCGAAGAGGATGGAAGAGGACGCAGAAGAGGATCGCGCTGGCTTCAAGCTGCCCACACCTGAGATGGCAGCGCTGGACAATACTTTTTCAAGGTAAGTATTTCTTCTACAAGGTAAGTGCAACCTGGGACAGTTCAGAGGCTATCCATTGTGGAATGCACTAACCCTGACTGTCCCGGGGGTATTTTTATGTATTTTTTTTTGTTTTGGGTGAAACTCCGCTTTAAAGTGGAACAACGCTCACCTCAATTCCAACAACATGGCATCTTCGAGTGTCCGGGTCTCGATCGCAGGCTGCTGTCATTTCCGGACGGGATGATGTCACTCCAGCACCTATGCGGGAGTTCAGTCAGATTCCGCATTGAGAAACTTGTACAGTGAGCTGTGCTTGGGTGGCTTACTGTACAGGAGCGGACAGGCAGGTAAGTAGCTTTAATGCAGAAGAGATAAAGCAGCATTTCTCTTCTGCATTAAAAATCCTGCCTGTCCACAAATTATAACTCCTCAGCCTAAAGTTTCACTCTAAGTGTATATCTAGAGTAAAATGTAGTTCTCTGCAATACATGCACAATTCCCTTTATATCATTTTAAAAACACTGCAAGTATAGAAGACTAGCTGTAAATCTGTCAGAAATCCAGTGAGCTCCTAACTTCCTGCAGTGAGCCAACATCGTAGCGCCTCCGCTGCACTGAAATCCCAAGCAGTATTGTCCACCCTGCCTGAATTCTTCTCTGCTGGACTATATAACACCCCCCCCCCCCCCATGTTATGGAGACAAGGAGAGGGTAATGAGTTCTGTAGCCCAGCAGGGAGCAACTGGGTAGGTGGTTTCTGTGTTGTCAGCTCAGAGAAGTTTACTGGATTACCTGCAGATCCAACAAGTAGTTTTCTTCTTTTGCAGGGATAAAACATTATATTGTACATAAATTGTAGAGATCTACTGATTTTTTTTTTTTTTTTTGCTAAAACATGCAAATTAAGGCTCCATGCACCCTTGTGTGTTTTATGCTCCTAGAAGCTGTTGTTAGCAATTGCAATTTTTTCTGCTCCTAGAAGCTAAATAATTTTATCCTATGTGTCCATGCACCCTGCTTTAGGCTATTAGCATTTTTTTTTGAGCTTCAGCGTCTAGGAGCAGAAAATTAAGATGTTTTTTGGAGCATTTTTCCAGCAGAAAAAAAAATGCTGAACTGCTTCGAACTGCTACTAAAATGCTCCTAACCGCTTTTTTATTTTTTAGCTTTTTTATTTTTTATGTACTGCAAAAACACAAATAAAATACTTATGTTCCTAAATGCTTCTAAATTCTACCAAAATGCTATTAGAACCTGGCACAAAAGTACTATTCGGAGCATTTTTCATCCAGTGTTTTTTTTTTTTTTCTAGCTTTGTTGAGCTTATAAAAAATGCTAATGTGCCTGGAGCCTAAGAGTCGGTTCACACTATGGCGACACGACTCTGTACTACTTCGGGGGCGACTTGTGCATTCCCATGCACCACGACTTCGGAGCGACTTGCATGGACTTCACATAATGGAAGTCTATGCAAGTCGCTCCGAGGTCGCCCCGAAGTAGTACAGGACTCTTTTTCTAAGTCGGAGCGACTTGTGTCGCTCCTATTAGAATGGGTCCTGTAGCAGTCAATGGACTGCGAGGGAGTGCGACTTGTCAGGCTGACAAGTCGTGCTAGTGTGGACCGAGTCTAAGGGTCTATGCAGACTGTGTTTAAAAAAAATACCAGTTATTTTGGCAGAAAACAGAATGCTCATGTAGAGCGATTTTTGTACAGGGATTTAGGAGCGATTAGCTGTTTTTATTTTTTTTCTGCCAGAAATCTCCTCTCAATGCTGAATTTAATCATTTTTCCTTAGGTGGATGTCAGATGACATCCTGGAGTTTAAAGTGGTTATAATCTTACCTTTAGCGTTTGTACCTAATGGTAAGCCTATATTAAGGCTTACCTATAGGTACTGTAAATATCTCCTAAACTTGCACCGTTCAGGAGATATTTACATTGCATGCACCCGATGACGTCATTGGCGCATGCGCTCTGAAGGAATAGCCGCCCGTGCCGTTTCTTCAGAGCCCAGTGCAGTGACCGGATGGGAATCGGATCGCATGGGTGTGAACACCCATGTGATCCAATTCTGGTGCGGACCATAAAAAGGGTCCTGTGCGAGCTTGGTCCGAATGCGATGAGAATCTCCATGGTTCGCATTGCACAGACATTGCATGTGATTTGCACAGCGGTGCAGTGCGATTCACAATGTAGACTATCACAGGCTATCATAGTAATCAGGAATCAGTCCTCCCGTTTCCTGATCAGCCGTTTGAGACACTAAGCTGCCTCTGTGCTGGGAACACATTGTGCAGCACACTGTTACCACAAATATAATAGCTATAGGAGTGCACAGACTATTGCGTTAGGATGTGCACCCCAAAGCTCAAACACACATGCCTTTCTCTGCAGCCTCAGCTGCACGGGGCAGTGAATGAATGGGAAGTGCTCTGTGCTGAGTAGCTTCCTGTTCATTCACAAACTGAAGCATAGGAAACACAGTTTTCTATTGATCAGTTCTAAATAGACACAGTAAGCGAGTGTCACTGTGTTCATTTAGAAAATTAATCTGAAACATCTCCCGCAGCAGCCAGGGGGAGAGGAGGAAAGCCAGCAGCACGCGGGGGGGAGGCACCCTGGCAGTAGGGGAAATTGGCACCTCACGTAGTAATTAGGGTGTGCCCAGGCACACCTGGCAGTACCTCTGTGCATGCCTAGGACAGTAGCACATATATGAAGACCCACTTCTGTGATGCCACTTATGTATGTACGCTGGGCGGTAAGGGGGTTAAGACATTGATATTGAGTATTGATACCCCACTAGATCTGCTTTAGACCCCGTTCACACTGGGGCGATCCGACTTGCCAGGGCGACCTCACAGGTCGCGGTGCACAACTCGCACCGCAACCTCGGAGCGGCCGGCACGGACTTCATAACATTGAAGTCAATGCAGGTCGCTCCAGGTCGCCCCAAAGAAGCTCCGGACCCTTTTTCTAAGTCGGAGCGACTTGTGTCGCTCCTATTAGAATGGGTCCCCAGCTTCTGTATGGCAGGCGACCTGTCAGGCGACCAGGTCGCCTGACAGGTCGCCCCAGTGTGAACGGGGTCTTAATTAGGCTGTGAATGACCACACTGTTTATTTTTAATATCAAGTTATACAGTATATTTTACAGAATGTTTCAAAACTGTTCTTCTTTTGGGCTCGCTCACCCACCCACCCCTGCAATGTAGACTGTTTGACGTAGTTTTACCAATTTAGTTTTACAAGATGAAGAACAAAGGGGCTGGGTGTTTATTATAGCTGCCAAACGGCATCCTACATCTTTCTCACTCATAAAATATCCTAAAAGGTCAAGACAGATGTTTATGTTTTTATGGCTCCTCTTTTAAAATGTAGGGTAGTTCCCTGCTATTAATTTTCCCGAAATAAAAGATATAATGAGTGGTTTTATCTGCTTTATGGATTGGTATATGTGCGGATTTCACAAATGTGGAAATCGGATGCATGGCCTAGTTCATTGTGTAACTTTAAAGAGATCCTGTCATGATATACATCTTTCATAAGTAAGTGTACCTGACAATTAGGAGTACTTACCTTTCCCACTCCCCACTCTTTTCCTCTGCATGAAAACTGTCTATTTTGGGAGTGTTGATCGACTGCATTTCCACACCTCTCACTAGCGTCCTCTACTGACCTCCCAAGTTATTGCTATAATATGTGGGGGTCAGAGGAGTAAGTCAGAGCTGAGGGGGACCCAGGAGTTTGACACTCACAGAAGCAATTGTTTTCCTGCGTACTTTCCCGTTTCCTATAATGTTCTACAGCACAGTAGAGCTGCACGATTAATCATTAAAAAATTGCGAACTCGATTCAACCCCCATCACGATCTTAATCCAGCATTTCCACGATTCATGTAACAAGTGCAGGGCTGTTCTCTGCTCACAGCTGTCAAAAAAAAAAAAAAAAGCATCAGGCAAAGTTTATCACGACATTGCTCAGCATCGAGAGATAAAAATAAACATTGTATCATTTGGTTCCTTCAGAGATCAAAGGGATGAAATTCGGTCTGCAAATGAGGGCAGTTTAACCATTTAAAGACTAAGCCTTTTTCTGTTAAAATCAGTATTTCTCTTTCATTCGTTAACGAACACAGCTCTTCATCTTCATGACGGTAGGGTTATATTGCCCCCTACAGGAGTAGGACACTAGGCAGAGAAAAAAAGCTTGAGCATGCATATGGGGCAGTCCCTGGGGGTTTACTCCCACTTCCTGCTACAGGTATGCAGTTTTTTCTGCTTTGTCAGGATGTGTCTCAAGTGGGGGACTCCTGAGATGGATCTGTTAGCCTCTCACTTCAACAGAAAAGTACAGTGATTTGTGTTACGGTCTCAGAATCTTCTAGCCGACGCCTAAGTGGCTCCCTGGAGTCAGCATCGTCTGATATACGCCTTTCCTCCTCTCAAGATTCTGCCGAGACTCCTGCGCAGGATCGAGGCAGAAGGGATTCCAGTCATCCTAGTTGCTCTCCTACGGCGATATGGTATGACTGGTCGCCGATGCTCCTTCGAGATTTTCTCTCAAGGTAGATCTGCTGTCCCAAGGACCGATCTCCCATCCTGCTTTACAGTCGCTGGCTTTGACGGCTTGGCTGTTGAAAGCCAGGTGCTGAAGGATAGAGGGTTGTCTGAATCCGTGATTCCTATGCTTTTAAAAGCTAAGAAATCTACTTCCAGGATGTTTTACCATCATACTTGAAAGTTGTACATTGCATGGTGAATCCCTACGGGTTCACCCTCGCTCCTTTTCGGTGACTCGGATATGGTCTTTCCTCCAGCGAGGGGTCGAGCAGTATCTGCCCTTGAGTACTATCAAGGGCCAGGTCTCGGCCTTGGCGATTTTTCTTTCAACGTCCCTTGACCACACACTCCTTGGTGCTTACCTTTTTCCAGGGAGTGAGACACTTGTTTCCCCCGGTGCGGTCTCCATTGTCACCGTGGGACCTCAATTTGGTGTTTTCAGTTCTCCAGAAACCTCCCTTTGAAAATATTCGGGAGATTACCCTGCTTACGTTGTCCCAGAAGGTGGCCTTTTTGGTGGCGATCACTTCTGCGAGCAGGGTGTCTGAGTTGGGGGCGCTGTCTTGTTGTTCACCTTACCTAGTGGTTGACTAGGATAAGATGGTTCTTCGGCCATGTCTGTCGTACCTTCCAAAAGTCATCCCTGATTTTCATTTGAATGAAGGCATTGTGTGGCCTTCCCTGTGTTCCAAGCCTAAGCATCCTAAGGAAGTTGATTTGCATTCCCTGGATGTGGTTCTGGCAGGTAGGGTGTACCTGCCAGCTACGCACTATTTGTCCTTACGTATGGACCTCGCAAGGGGCTGGCTGCTTCTGCTGTGACCATTTCCAGATGGATCAGACAGTCTGTGGTTCAGGCTTATTCTATTAAGGGTCAGGTTCCTCATTTCCCTGTCTGGAGCGCACTCTACTCGGGCGCTTAGTGCCTCCTGGGTCTTCCGTCATCAGGCATCGTTGGTGCAGGATTGCAAGGCGGCCACCTGGTTGTCTGTACACACATTTACAAATTTTTATAAAGCGGATGTGTTGGCGGATGGTTCTTTTGGCTGCAAAGTTTTGCAGGCTGCTATTTTAGAGGTCCTCTTTTAGGGGTTTTTCTTTCAGGTGAGCTCCAGTTGTTCATAGTTTAGCTCCAAGTTGCCTGGTTGGTTATGTTTAGCCTTGGGGAAGTTTGTTTTCTGCTGTTCCCACCCCTCATGTTTGACAAAGCTTTGGGATGCCCCAACGGTCATGAGGATGAAGTGCTGTGTCTGTCAATGAACGAAAGTGAAAATGAGATTTTTGACTTACCATAAAATCCATTTCTCTGATGTTCATTGACGGACACAGCACCTGCCCCTCTTTGGAGTTAGGTTTTTTCTTCTGACACTGCTTGTTTTAAAACTGAATAACTTTAGCAGGAAGTGGGAGTATACCCCCAGGAACTGCCCCATAGGCATAATCAAGCTTTTTTTCTCTGCCTAGTGTCCTACTCCTGTAGGGGACAGTTTACCCTACGGTCATGAAGATGAAGAGCTGTGTCCGTCGATGAACATCAGAGAAATGGATTTTACGGTAAGTCAAAAATCCCATTTTTTTTTGCAGAAAATTACTTGGAACCCCCAAACATTATTTTTTCTAGCAGAGACCCTAGAAAATAAAATGAGTCGTTGCAATATTTTATGTCACACTATATTTGCGCAGTGGTCTTTCAAACACAATTTTTTGGGCAAAAATACACTGCAATTAAAAAAAAAAAAACTAAACAGTAAAGTTAGTTAAACAGTAAAGTTAAAGGTTTTTTGTTTATCCACTTACCGACTGCCTAACGACGATTTACGTCGGCAGTCAGCCCCTCACAGGCAAAGTGATGTAGTACTACGTCGCTAGCCTGTGAGGCTCTAGGGAGCGAGTGCGCGCCGCTGGAGCCGCGCTCCCGCTCGCTCACGCCCCCCCCCCCCCCTGCGCGTGTGAACGGCGGACCCAATGTCCGCCGGTCACTCGTGATCGTCGGTTACACCGGGAGAAAGGCAGGCAGCTAATGTAAACAAAGCCACCTGTCATTCTCCCCTGTGTAACAGCAGAGATCATACGGTCCTGCTATGTAGGACCGTAGATCTCTGCTGTTACACACACAGCCACATCCAATCACAGTTAGAAGCACGCCCCTAGGGACACACTTAACCCCTCCTTCTCCAATAAAGTTAACCCCTTCCCTGCCAGTGTCATTTTTACAGTAACAGTGCATATGTATAGCACTGATTACTGTAGTAATGTCACTGGTACCCCCAAAAGTGTCAAAAATGTCAGTCAAGGGTCCGATCTGTCCGCTGCAATGTCACAGTCCCGCAAAAAAAAAATCGCAGATCGCCGCCATTACTCGTTAAAAAAAAAAACAATAAAAATGACAAAAATCTTTCCCTTAGTAAACGCAATAACTTTTGCGCAAACCAATCAAAATACGCTTTTTGCGATTTTTTTTTTTTTTTTTTTTTTTTTTTTTTTTTTTTTTACCAAAAATATGTAGCAGAAAACAAATTGGCCTAAAATGTTAAAAAAAAAATAGATTTTTACATTTTTTTTTGGGGGGGGGGGGATTTCATATAAAAAAATGTGAAAAATATTGTTATTTTTGCAAAATTGTAGCTCTTTTTTTGTTTATAGCGCATGATCAAAAAATCACACCGGTGATCAAATACCACCAAAAGAAAGCTCTGTGGGAAAAAAAGGACGTCAATTTCATTTGGGTACAGCGTCGCACGACCGCGCAATTGTCCGTTAAACTCACGCAGTGCCGAATCGCAAAATAGGCCCTGGTCAGGAAGGGGGTAAAATCTTCCGGGGCTTAAGTGGTTAATGTTAAAGATGACGTTACGCCGAGAATCATGATCTTTATTCTAAGCCAAAAAATAGTAATTCTCATTTATCCAGAATCGTTCAGCTCTACTGCACAGTATGGACAGTGGGAAAGTATTCCTTCTCTTATTTTGCAGGTACAATTGTTTATGAATGTTTTATTTCATGACAAGGTTACTACAAAACCCTTTTTTTAAACAAAGCAAATAAACCACCAGCTCACTGCCCTTCAGACTCTACAGGGGCCAGACTGCGAGAGTAGATTGTGTCAAAGGTCAGCGAGAGGGAAAAAAAAAAAGGTCCTGGGGTTGGTGTCAGTAGGAGTAAAAAAAAAAAAAAACTTGACATCTGTAGCTTTCCATAAGGTCTATCTAAAGCCAAAACCTTTTTAAATGTTGGTTTGTCCCTAGAAAAGTAATAGAGAGGAAATCTAATGTGGACACTAGTTCCAGTGACCTGGGGGGTCCTCAAGGGATTCCTATAATTTGCAGGGATTTGCCTCTCACTTCCTTTTTTGGCTATGGGACAGATTGCAAAAAACTGACAGGTGTTAGAACTCCCTTACTCTATTCAAAATTTTTAAAAAGTTTTGCCTATATTTGTACTTTAAAGTGATATTAAAGTCTTTGTTATTTTAAGGCTCCGTTCACATGTAGGCGTTTTGGGGCGTTTTTGGGGGAGTTTTTCTGCTCTAGGATCAGCTCTCAAAACACCCAACAAGACAAATCCTATTCATTTCAATGGCCCCTGTTCACATCTGAGCGTTTTGACGCTGTAAACGAAATGCCCAACGCTCAAAAAAGTACATGAGCTTCTTTTTGGGCAGATTACAGGCGTTTTCCATTGGTATCTATTCAATCAAAAAACGCCTGCACAAAAAACGCCTGTAAAACGCGGTAAAAATCGCGGTAAAAAACGCTACGCTCAGGTGTGAATGTAGCCTTAAACAAAAAAAAAAAAAATCATGTTATAATTACCTCCTCTGTGCAGTTGGTTTTGCACAAACAGACAAGATCCTCTTCTTGGGTCTCTTGTTGGTGCTTCTTGCCCCTCCCTCTTGCCCCCACAGCAAGCAGCTTCCTATAGGGGCAGCAGAGCTGCTGCTCTGTGTTTCCATTCACACATGGAGCCACAGCTGGTCTCCACCCCCTCTCGGTCCTCATTGGCTCACTGACTTTGACAGCAGCAGGAGGCAATTATGCCCGCTGCGGTTTCAGCCAATGAGGAGGGAGAGTCCCCGGATAGCCGAGGCTCTCGTGCAACTTCGCTGGATCGAGATGGGGCTCAGGTAAGTATGAGGGGTCTGCTGCACACAGAATGTTCTTTATCTTAATGCATAGAATGCATTAAGATAAACAAAAAAAAAAAAAACCTTTTGCCTTTAGAACCACTTTAAAGCTGATCACCACCTTTACTGTCACTGTACCTAGTTTGTTTAAAATAATCACCAGGGATTATTTTAAAGCTGATCTTCACATTTCATTCATATAAAAGTGCAGAAAAAAAATATAAACAGATTGGATCAGCCTTTTTTAACCAGGGTGCCTTAAAGCGGAGTTACGGCCACAACATTTTTTTTTTTTTCAGTAAAAATACCCCCGGGACAGTCAGGGCTAGTACATTCCACAATGGATAGCCTCTGTACTGTCCCGGGTCGCACTTACCTTTTTAGAAGAAATACTTACCTTGAAAATTTCTTCTCCAGCGCTGCCATCTCGGATGTGGGCAGCTGAAGCCAGCGCGTCCTCTTCTGCGTCCTCTTCTGCGTCCTCTTCTGCGTCCTCTTCTGCGTCCTCTTCTCCCAGAATGCCCTGCACCGGCCCCGCTCGTCACTTCAGGTGCGGGCGCGTCATCCCTCCACTGCTTCTGGGCATGCCCAGAAGCTGTTTAGCAGGGAATGAGGCGCCGCACCGGAAGTGACGAGCGGGGCTGCTGCAGGCGCATTGATTCCTGGGAGCGATGACGTTCAGCTATCAGGAATCAGTGCAAAGAGGAAGTGACGGCACGGGCCGCGGCCGCAGAGGGAGGAAGTGGAAGAAAGGCGAGTATATTTTTCTTCAATAACAAGGTAAGTAAACAAAAAAAAAATCTTAACTCTCCATTTCTTTTTCAGGTGACCAATAGTAAGCGGATGACCCAAAATCGATTGTCGATTTTGTGGCCGGAACTCTGCTTTAAGTTTTCTTTAGGGGTGTCTTGGCAAAATGCCTAAAATTTGCCCAAATGTTGTATGCAAGCGGGCATGTGATTGAAGGTTGCCTTTTAGTTAAACTAAGCCACAGGTTTTCATTGTGCAGCATTACAACCTTCTAGGTGCCGCGTCCTAACGACCAATGGCATCATCAGTTGATATAGAGGATGTCAGCCGCTTGCATATCATCCTTATTTGCCCCTCCCTTGCCTCTCTCCATCAGCACTGGGGTCACTTTAGTTGAGTGAGGGAGAGAAACATTGGCATACTAGTCAGTACCAGTTTGCAAACGTGTATTTACTTTGGAAGAATAAATCACCTCTAACGTTGGGTGTCCTACTTGGTTTTGTGGATGTTTCTGCATTATTTTAAACTATTAGAATCATTTTTACATTTTAGAATTGGGTGCCTCGAGACTGTTCACAATTTTTAAAGGGTGCCTCGGGATTGTCCATTATTTTTAAAGGGTGCTTTGACTGAATAAAGGTTGAGAAACACTGGATTACAAAAATTAAAATCAGGTGAATAAAAAGAGGCCACTTTACCCTGATGAAGTCCGTGGTGACGAAACACGTCAGGCAGGGCCAACGAGAGTGATGCGATCACGCCAGCCAGGACCTGGAAGTTGATGCACAACATGAAAAGAATTTGCATGCTTGTATATTGATGTATGTTATACCCCCTCGTTTATCACATTAAAATACTCGCAATGCCAATCTTTATAATAAATTGGCTGTATTAAATACTACACCATGAGTGTCCTTTTATATTTTTCTTGACCTTGATGGATCACCACGTACACTTCTGAGTGCAGAGTTTTTTTTCTTAAATATGATTTCCACATTTATTGTCACTTTATTTGAGACCCAAACTATTTGCTATACTAACAGTTGTGGCCACTGGGCGCCCTGCATAAGATGTATGTAGCCCCAGCTGCATAAATTGTATGTAGCCCCAGCTACATACAGTATACAGCACTGTATTCCAGCAGTTGGATGGCGACTCCTTTCTCATAAGTCGGGCTGAACACTCCCCAGCCATTTATGGGCAGCTTTGTATTCTCTGAATACAAAGCTTCCTCTCATTGGCTGAGTCTGATCTCATGGCATCATCCGTCTGCCTCAGCCAATCAGAGGAAGCTTTGTTTTCATTCAGAGAATACAAAACTGCCTTTTGAATGGCTGGGCAGTGCCCACCCCTACTCAGTTTTTGTTCCGGGTATGAGAAAGGAAGTCCCCATCCATCTGCGGGAACACAGTGCTGTATACTGTATGTAGCTGAGGCTACATAAAGTTTATGCAGGGCGCCCAGTGGCCACACCTGTTAGTACAGTAAATATGTAGCTGGGGCTACATACAGTTTATGCCGGGAACACAGCGGATAGCTGCGGTGTATCAAATAGTTTGTTTTGGCCAGCTTGTCTCAAATGAGTTAGCTAAATTGACAGTAAGCCTCTGTTCAAATCGGAGCGACTTGTCATGCGATTTGACAAGTCAAATCACATAAGTCTCATCCTATTGTTAGCAATGGCACTGTTAAAATCAATGCGCCGCCGACCTTGTAGTGTCGCATCAATTTGAAAAATAGTTCCTGCATTACTTTTGACAATTTCAGCTGCGACTTGGATAAACATCTGTGCATGAAGGCACACAGATGTCTTCCATGTCGCACCTGAAGTCGCACTGACTTGCAGTTTTGAAGAAGTTGCATGATTTCAAAGCCACATTCAATGTGAACGAGGGCAAAAGGTGGAGATCAGCTTTAAAATAATACCTGATGATCCTCCCATGAAGGTTCTTGTTTAGGTACTCCTGTTATGTGGTGACGACTGTCCCGTTTGTCCTCCTGACCTGTCACCCTACCACCCGTGTCTCTGATGGCAACTATAGATGGCTGGGCAGGCACATATTGTGTAGGCATGGTCCACCTTTGTCATTATCTGCAATCTGATTCAAAATAATGATATGCAGCCAACATTGGAGCATGTATATGAAGATAGAATCGCCAGATTTGAGATGCAACAAAGGATGAGCAATGGGAAAAACAAAACATTAATGATAAAAGTGGCAGTAGTTTGACTCACAGTGCTTTCACACACTTAATGGCGCCCTCTCTGTTGTAGAATATTTTTAACAATTTGAGTTGCAAGAAAAATTGCAGCTTTTGGAGTCTTTCATTGTTGTAAATAAGGTGTGTGCCCTGGTATGGTAAAACTCCCCAAATCACACTCCAGTGAAACTCTTGCCCTTCATTTGTAAGAACAAACTGTCCTTGTAACTGCAAAGCTGTAATTAATTTACATGGGTAAACGGTGGAGTTTTATCCCGCCCTTCATAAAGCCAAGTGAAATTCTTTTGATTAATAGTTATTTATCCAGAACAAAGACCTTGTCATTTTGTAGAGCCTTCAAAGACTAAAACCTGAAGGTTACTATTTTTTATGTTCCAGTATTTATTTTAGCTAAGTAGAATTTATTCCATTGTAGCATATCAGGAGAGGTCCGTTTAAAGTGTGTGTAAACCGTGATCTCGCCCTAATTGCTCCCTTTTAGTTTTTTTAAAGCCCAATTGAAGCTTCGGCACAAATAGTAAAAGGATGTTGGTGTTGCAGGTAAATGGTAAAATAGCTGTGAAGTGGCATCTCTTGCTTTCTGTGTTAAAGTAAACAGTTAAAAATTCCACTCACAAGGAGGGGGGTTTAAGAAGTAGGAATAGACCAATATGGTTTTTCCACTGCCGATACCGATATTTTGGTCACAAAGTATCGGTATCGGACGATATTCTGCTTATTCAATCACACATCCAATGCAGAGTGGCCAGTGCCCCCATCCAATGCAGAGTGGCCAGTGCCCCCATCCAATGCAGGGTGGCCAGTGCCCCCATCCAATGCAGGGTGGCCAGTGCCCCCATCCAATGCAGGGTGACCAGTGCCCCCATCCAATGCAGGATGACCAGTGCCCCCATCCAATGCAGGGTGACCAGTGCATGGGGATTAGAGCGCCGCCTGATTACACAGAGCAGGGTTCTTCTACTTACCCGGGCGCGGGCGCTGTCTTACGAAGTTCCCCCTCCTAGACCGGCTCCTATGATAGATGTCACCAGTGAGCCGGTCCAGGAGGTGGGACTTTATATGACAGCGCCCGTGTCGGGTAAGCAGAAGAGCCCTGCTCTGTGTAATCAGCCAGTGCTCTAATCCCCATCCCCTCCGGAGACAGCCCACTAGGCCCTACCTTTAGAAAATATCGGTCATATCGGCCAAGTTTGTGGCCAATACCGATACTTTAAAAAAAGTGAGAAACTGGCTTTCAGCTGCTGCAGAGAGCGCACAGGGCTTCCTTCTGTAATTACATTTTAATAGGAAATCGGCGCTAGAATACACAGATAAAAACATGCATATAAATATGTTAAAATCAATCATGTAAAATTGTGCTAATATGTGTAAAAGACTTCAATAAAACAATCACAATATAATATACATAGTACACTAAGTGTGAAAAAAATATTCCAAAATAAAGCTCCAGTAGAAAACCACAAATCTATGAAAAGATGAATATTAGGTATAGACCAATTTTCTCTATCGCTCATTGACAGACGTAGTCTTCTTGATTCTCAAGAGCTGGGTTATGTTGTCTCCGCAGGAGTAGGACTAGGCAGAATGACAAAACGTTCTGGCTCCACCCTAGGGGGCAGTCCCTGAGGGTATATCCTCCCTCTCTCTGCTACAGGGAATCAGTTTTTTTCTGTCTAGTCAGGAGTAAGGACCTAAGTTCCTTGCTGGGATCTTTTGGTCCTGGCAAGACTTTTTTTCTTTAAGAAAAAGACATTTTTTAGGTAGTTTTCTCCAGTGTTTTTTTCCTGTGAGATCTTCAAGCAAAAATGCCGGACTGGGCGACACTTGTGGTCACCCCAGCCGGCCTACGAGCGCGTGCAGACCAGGCATTGCGCTTGGTCGGCCGCGACATATTCAAGTAAGTATGCGGGGCCGGGCGACGGGCTGGATGTGAGATCCAGTGGTCACCCCGGTTTCTGCCTAAAAGCGCGTGCAGACCAGTGCGCTGAGTCGGCCGCGACGGAGTCCCAGTAAAGGGACTGACTTTGCGAGTTAAAAGCTCGCTTGGACGCCAGGACCAGAGAGTCGAGGCGTCCACAAACCCCCACCCCGGTGGAGAGGGTATTATGAAGAGAGGGTGCCTGTCGGTTCGGTATGGTGAGTAAAACGTTCCCTTTTTTCCTCATTTATGAGGCAGTATATATTATGGGCCCCTCCATATATGGTCAGTATATATCTGACACTTACAAGTCCCCCTTGTAATACAGCATGTGTTTGTGAGAAGTGGACTTGGTTCAAGAGCTAACACTCTACCCAGCAGACTGTAACATTACAGCAGACATAGGAGGTATAATCCTACCTTATGTGCAGTATATCTCTGTAGATCCATATGTCACCTCTCAGCAGAGTGCAGGTGGATGTGCTGGGAAGACGATATCGGCGGTCCGCCGCCATTTTGCCGTAGACCGAATGCATATATGTCCTCAGGTCACGCCGGCCGCCATGTTTTTGGAGTCTTATGTCTCTTCTATGGGGGCGGCCATGTTTTGTGAGCCCAGCTTCCTCGTGGAGGGCTGGGAACGCCGGAAGGCGTACACAGGGGGCGGAGCCACGCCTTCTGCCCGGGAAAAAGCAAACAGCTCCTTCCAGTCTGTGTAAGACAGACGCTGGCTGCAGTTTGTTGGAAACTGCACTGCATCGGTTGGTGAGCCTTGGGGGTCCCTCTCTCTCTCTGTGGGATCGAGAAGCAGGTACTCTGAGGGGCGCTATTGCGCTAGGGGGAGACACACAAAAAAAAAAAAAAAAAAAGTTTTTTTGTTTATTGCTGGCAAAAGTGTCCTGTATTAACATGGACCCTGCCACTCATGTATCTCCTCCGGATCCCCTCGAGGGGTCTGCGGGATCCTCCAGCACCCCATTGACAATTGAAACTTTGTCAGCCATTATGGAAACTTTTGTGTCCCGGGTGGAAGTGGCTTGTCAGGGACAGGGCGCAAGAAAGCGACCCCCGCCTAACCCCTTATTATCTGAAACCTCGGATTCAGACTCTGAGCCTATTTCTGCAGTTGCAGGTACTTCATCTGGTATTGGTGTCTCCGGTCCTGTCTCTTCAGACAGTGAGGAGGATGTTTCGGCATCTGCCATAGCCCGAGAGGAAGCATTGGTAAACGCACTCATTGTATCTGTTCAAGAGACTTTAAGGTTACAGGGTATTCCATCAGAAATAGCTGAAACTGAGATCCCTTTTGGGACTAAAAAGCGCATCAAAGTGGCAAAGGTTTTTCCATTGCCCAAATGTTTTGGCAATCCAATCAATGAAGAATGGCGTCTGCCAAAACGCACTTTTAATATTTCCAAACGCATTGACAGGCGTTATCCGTTTGAGGAAACCCTTATTAAAAAATGGACAGAACCACCTGTGGTGGATTCACCTATTGCTAGATTGAATAAAGCCACGGTTATTCCTTTAGAAGACGCTCCGTCTTTTAAGGATCCAGTGGATCGCAAGATAGAAGCTATGTCTCGCACCATGTTTTCCTTGATTGGATCAGCTTTCAGGCCAATAATTGCTATTGGTCTGGTTTCGCAGGCTGTAACTGAATGGACCAAGTGGTTACGCCGGGACTTAGAAGAAGTCCCTCAGGCGGTATCAGATTTGTTGGAACAAATGATACAGGGGTTACAGTTTGTATGTGATGCGGCGTTAGACGCCACTCCATTAATGGCGCGAGCATCAGTCTCAGCAGTGGTTCTCAGGCGTACACTGTGGCTAAAAGGTTGGATAGCCGACCAAGGTTCCAAAAAAGCATTGGCTAATATCCCCTTTTCAGGAGAGCGTCTATTTGGAGCCAACTTAGATGAGATCATTAAGGATCTCACCGGTGGAAAAAGCACCTTTTTACCGCAAAATTTTAAAGGTAGAGGAACTCGTCAAAGACGAGGGCCTTCTTTTTCTGCTCACAAGAGGTTTTTTCGTCCAGCGGGTGAAAAAACTAAGTCCTCCAAAGCTCCTGCAGGAGGCGTCAGGGGTCGTTGGTCGGGCAAGCAAAAGCCCGCCCCCTCCAGACCTGAAGATAAACCATCCAAAGCCTGAAGGTGCGCCCCCACCCATAACTGGGGTGGGGGGACGTCTTCGCCGGTTCCCGGATCCATGGCTTTCCAGAATCCCGGACAAATGGGTTTGCGAAGTCATAAAGTCAGGGTACAAGATCGAGTTTCGATCTCTCCCACCGGCGCGATTCTTCCCTTCCAATATCCGACTATCTCCGGATCGTCTAGAAGATCTGCGGAGAGCAGTCACAGATCTACTACAACAAGGAGTGGTAGTCCACGTTCCTTGGACAGAACGGTTTCAAGGGTTTTATTCAAACCTGTTTACAACACCCAGGAAAGAGGGCAAAGTGCGTCCAATTCTGGACTTAAGAGCGCTCAATTCTTTCGTCAACATAAGATTCAGAATGGAGTCCATTCGCACGGTAGCAGCCTTCCTGCATCCAGGGGATGTCTTAGCGTCCATAGACATCAAGGACGCCTATCTTCACATTCCCATTTTCGCAGGACATCAGCGTTTTCTACGCTTTTCCGTAGAGGAGAACCACTATCAGTTTGTGGCGTTACCTTTCGGTCTCGCCACGGCTCCGCGGGTCTTCACAAAGGTGTTGGCCCCAATGTTGGCACTTCTGCGCCAAAGAGGTATATCGATTCTAGGTTACCTAGACGATCTTCTGCTTCATGCAGAATCTCCTCAGACCTTGCTACAAAACATAGAAATTACTATGATTTCTTTACAGGAATTCGGGTGGCTGGTGAACCAGCAAAAGTCATTTCTGGTTCCCACCCAGAGGCTCGAATATCTGGGTCTAATTCTAGACACAGTCAGGACGAGAGTTTTCCTTCCGGTAGGGAAACTTCGAAAGATTCAATCAGCAGTCCAGTTGTTACTGTCCAACAGCTGGTCTTCCCTTCGGACGTGCATGAGGGTTCTGGGGTTGATGGTGGCTTCATTCGAAGCAGTCCCATTTGCCCAGTCCAATACCCGAATTCTTCAGCAAGAGATTCTTCTCAGATGGAATCGGAATCCGGAATCCCTGGACAATCAGATACGATTGAGCAAACAGACCAGAGAGTCTCTGGTTTGGTGGCTTCGGTCTCCAATGCTCAGCCAGGGAAAGTCATTTCTGCCAATATATTGGACGATAGTGACCACGGATGCCAGTCTATCCGGATGGGGAGGAATTCTTGGTCAGTTATCTGTCCAGGGACTTTGGTCCCCGGAAGAATCCAGATTACCGATAAATGTATTGGAACTGAGAGCGATCAGACTTTGTCTGATTCACTGGACCGAGCAGCTTCAGGGCAGCCCGGTTCGGATCCAGTCGGACAATGCCACGGCCGTGGCTTATGTCAATCACTAGGGGGGCACCAAGAGTGTCCGAGCGGCCAAAGAAGTGGCTTGCATTCTTCGCTGGGCGGAACGATTTGTTCCAGCAATCTCTGCGGTGTTCATTCCGGGGGTGGAGAATTGGCAGGCAGATTATCTCAGCCGTCAGACCCTGGATCAGGGGGAATGGTCCCTCCATCCAGACGTTTTCCACCAGTTGTGCCTACGGTGGGGCACCCCGGATGTGGATCTGTTGGCATCACGATTCAACAGGAAAGTTCAGAGATTCGTGGCTCGCTCCCGCGATCCTCTAGCAGAAACCGCAGACGCACTGATCGCCCCGTGGGGGCAATACCAGCTAATATATGCCTTCCCTCCTCTCGCGTTACTGCCAAGACTTCTTCGCAGGGTAGAGGAGGAAGGAATCCCAGTAATCCTGGTAGCTCCGGACTGGCCTCGTCGAGCTTGGTACGCCGACATGGTCAGATTGGTGGCGGACGTCCCGTGGAGACTTCCTCTCAGAGAGGATCTACTGTCTCAGGGACCGATCTTCCATCCTGCTTTACGATCGCTGGCTTTAACGGCCTGGCTATTGAGACCCAGGTGCTGAAGGACAAAGGTTTGTCAGCTTCAGTTATTCCTACTCTAGTTGAAGCAAGGAAAGCGACTTCCAGAAAGATTTATCATCGCACATGGAAGTCCTACATTGCATGGTGTGAACCTTTGGGGTTCCGTCCTCGGTCTTATTCGATTAGTCGAATATTGGCTTTTCTGCAACAAGGGGTTGAGCAGAAACTGGCCTTGAGTACTATCAAGGGTCGGGTCTCAGCATTAGCCATCTTCTTTCAGAAGCCTTGGCTACTCATTCCTTGGTGCGGAATTTCATCCAGGGGGTGCGACATCTGGCTCCGCCAGTGCACGCGCCGTTAACCCCCTGGGATCTTAATTTAGTGTTGTCGGTTCTTCAGAAACCTCCCTTTGAAGATATTAGGGAGATTCCTCTACCCACGTTGTCCCAGAAGGTGGCCTTCTTGGTGGCTATTACTTCTGCACGCAGGGTGTCAGAACTGGCCGCATTATCTTGTCGTTCACCATATCTGGTGGTTCATAGAGATAAGGTGGTTCTTCGTCCGAATCCATCCTTCCTACCAAAAGTGGTTTCAGAATTTCATCTGAATGAAGAAATTGTATTACCTTCCCTGTGTCCTAAGCCCAGTCATCCTCGGGAATTTGCTTTGCACTCCTTGGATGTGGTCCGGGCGATCAGGGTATACTTGAAAACGACAGACTCGTTTCGCAAGACGGATTCACTTTTTGTGATCCCAGATGGACCCAAAAAGGGGTTGCCTGCATCTGCCGCGACCATTTCCAGATGGATCAGACAGACGGTAGTACAGGCTTATTCTATTAAGGGTCGGGAGCCCCCGTTCCCTGTTAAGGCGCACTCCACTCGGGCACTTAGTGCGTCATGGGCCTTTCGCCATCAGGCGTCAGTGGTCCAGGTGTGCAAGGCGGCTACCTGGTCGTCGGTGCATACCTTCTCTAAACATTATAAAGTTGATGTAATGGCATCGTCTGATGCCTCATTTGGCCGCAAGGTTTTGCAGGCCGCAATTTGAGGAGACCAGTGGTCTACCTCGAGGGTTTTTTTCCGTTGGAAAATTTTTTCTTTAGCCTCATTCTTTGTTTATAATGAGCCTTTAAAACTTCTAGTTTGGCACCGGTTGGGCCTACTAGATTGGATTTGATTTTGTCAATCCCACCCCTCATTTGTGGCACTGCTTCTGGATGTCCCAGCTCTTGAGAATCAAGAAGACTACGTCTGTCAATGAGCGATAGAGAAAAATGGATTTTTGTAAGAACTTACCGTAAAATCCTTTTCTCTTAAGCTCATTGACAGACGTAGTACCCGCCCCTCTATCATTGAGTTGGGTTGGGTTAAATTCTCTGTACTGCTTTAAACAGAACTGATTCCCTGTAGCAGAGAGAGGGAGGATATACCCTCAGGGACTGCCCCCTAGGGTGGAGCCAGAACGTTTTGTCATTCTGCCTAGTCCTACTCCTGCGGAGACAACATAACCCAGCTCTTGAGAATCAAGAAGACTACGTCTGTCAATGAGCTTAAGAGAAAAGGATTTTACGGTAAGTTCTTACAAAAATCCATTTATCGGCAAGTCCGATATCTGTGGCCGATATGCACTTTCCCCGATTATATCGGCATCGGCCCTGGAACTGGCCGATATTGCCGATATTTTTGTGACGTCATTCTGCCTTCTTAGGCCACTTCCCTCGCCTTGGACAGCATCGTCTGGAGTCGGGACTAGTCTCGCGGAAGTGTATCGCAGCCATACACCCACCCACAGCAGCTCGGTGCCAGCCATCCACATCCACAGGCCCTGTACCAGCCAGCCACAGACACTGTACCAGTGAGCCAGCCAACCACCCACAGGCCCTGTGCCAGCCAGCCACCCACAGCCCTTGTGCCAGCCAGCCAGCCACCACAGGGTGCCAGCCAGCCACCCATTAAGCATTCAACAAAAATTACCATTTTCAGTACCAGATTTGTGTCAAAAATTGTCTTTATTTTTCAAAACTTTAAATGTACAAAATATCGACCGATACGTTGTGACCAAAATATCGGTATCGGTATCTGCCCTGAAAAAAACATATTGGTCTATCCCTAAATAATATATAAAGTAAGTGTCTGTAAAGTTCAAACAGATAGGTGGCGATCATCAAAGAAAGAAACCTGTCTTCTGTGCAAAAAGATCCCCGAAAACCAGCAAACAGTTAACCACCTATAGGGGCAGTGGACGCTCACCTCAATGCAGAATATTGCTCGCATTCAGATGTATCCAAAGTAGAGACAAATCCTCCCCCAACAATGGTGATTAGCTTAATGCAGGAATAATGACCACAAACGCTAATACTCCCAATTTGTATCAGATCCTCCACAGCAGCAGCAATCAGCTCATGAAAAGAAAAGGTATGACTCCATAGTGTAGTAATTCAAGTAGTATGTATTATTAAAAACATTTTAGCAACTCATTTAAAACGATCCAATATGTTGGTGGAATAGACCTGCAGAGTCTCCAGATGGTGTGTAGTATGTGGATGTAGGACTAAAGATCTTGGCCAAAAAAACAGAAGCGATGTCACCCGGCTCCCCCGGCGCGTTGCGTCACAAATTGCGTGACTTTATCAAGGGTTTTATCAAATGTCTTTACAGACACTTCCTTTTATATATTATTCATCTTTTCATAGATTTGTGTTTTTCTACTGGAGCTTTATTTTGGTATATTTTTTTCACACTTAGTGCACTATGTATATTATATTTTGATTGTTTTATTGAAGTCTTTTTCACATATTAGCAGAATTTTTCACATTATTGATTTTATTATATTTATATGCATGTTTTTTATCTGTTTATTCTAGCGCCAATTTCCTATTATAATTTAGTACTTACTGTATGTGGTGACACTACAAAAAATTGGCTGCCATTACCTTGCCCTACACAGTTATTTACAAGTTTATTTATTTATTGGTTAGCGCATTGGTTCATTGTCCACATTTGTCCTTCTGTAATTGCCCCTCCTCCTGACCGCACCAATTCCCCGTGCTGTTTGGGCCACCCTGTGTGCCTGGGCCCCCTACAGGAGGACTGGGTTCCCCCCTATCAGCGGCCCTGCTTACATCACTGGAGAAGACCCCTAGGTAAGTTTTGGCAAATGCTGGCTGCCCTCACCACAGTCTAATTCAGCTTTACCTGTTCTCCAGACTCATTATTTTCTCACTGTAGGCTGCAAACAGGACCAAGACGCTTGCTGTGGGAGCAACGGCACCCTCTGCAGTGGCATGATACAACCCTTGTGAGCCAGACCCACAGCTTTTTAGTAGGCAAGGAAAATTTGGCTTTTAAGCCACATACAAACATTTCAATACAGGGTTACAAACAGTGGAGGCTGGTGTTGAAAATTTTTTGGGGGGGCCCAAACAGAAAAATGTAATAGGCATTGCTTTGCAGCTAAAAACTCAGTAAAAAATTGCGTGACATTGAGGTCGCAAAAGTGTGAAAGGGGCCTTCAGTAATTAAGGTATAGTGTGCCCCCTTTCAATGCAGCGAGACCAGCGTGCCTCCTTTCAATGCAGCAAGACCAGCGTGCCCCCTTTCAATGCAGAGAGACCAGCGTGCCCCCTTTCAATGCATAGTGACCAGCGTGCCCCCTATTAATGCACAGTGACCAGCGTGCCCCCTATCAATGCACAGTGACCAGCGTTCCCCCTTTCAATGCACAGTGACCAGCGTTCCCCCTTCAATGCAGTGACCAGCGTACATGCCCCCTTCAATGCAGTGACCAGCGTACATGCCCCCTTCAATGCAGTGACCAGCGTACATGCCCCCTTCAATGCAGTGACCAGCGTACATGCCCCCTTCAATGCAGTGACCAGCGTACATGCCCCCTTCAATGCAGTGACCAGCGTACATGCCCCCTTCAATGCAGTGACCAGCGTACATGCCCCCTTCAATGCAGTGACCAGCGTACATGCCCCCAATGCAGAGACCAGCATACATGCCCCCTTCAATGCAGTGACCAGCATACCATTCCCCCCAATGCAGAGATAAGCGTACATGCCCCCAAAGCAGTGACCAGCGTACATGCCCCCAAAGCAGTGACCAGCGTACATGCCCCCAAAGCAGTGACCAGCGTACATGCCCCCAAAGCAGTGACCAGCGTACATGCCCCCAAAGCAGTGACCAGCGTACATGCCCCCCAAAGTAGTGACCAGCGTACATGCCCCCCAAAGTAGTGACCAGCGTACATGCCCCCAAAGTAGTGACCAGCGTACATGCCCCCCAAAGTAGTGACCAGCGTACATGCCCCCAAAGTAGTGACCAGCGTACATGCCCCCAAAGTAGTGACCAGCGTACATGCCCCCAAAGTAGTGAGCAGCGTACATGCCCCCAATGCAGAGATCAGCGTGCGTGCCCCCAATGCAGTGACCAGCATACATTCCCCCAATGCAGAGATCAGCGTGCGTGCCACCTTACTTACCTGGAGCAGCAGCGGCGGCGATCGGCTTCTCCTCAGTCCTCTGAACGGCGGCTTCTTCTCTGTCTCGGCGGCGCGTCTCCTCCAGTCCTTCCGCTCCTGCCTCCTCCTCGGTCAATGGCATGGGGTTTGCCTTGCGGCCAATCAGGAATCTGACGCGCTTCCTGATTGGCGAGGAGGAGGATCGGTGTGACAATAGCGAAATTTCATTCGCTATTGTCACACAATGGGTGGGCTCGGGACGCACTGCTCTGCGCCCCGGGTCCACCCTTTGCATCGCCCTATTAGAGCCTCTGGCTCTAATCAGGTGATGCCAAAAAAAAAAACCCATTGAACTCCATGCGTCCGGCGCCCCTGCATGCAGATTTGGGGGCCGGACGCATGGATGTAACGAATGGGCCGCCACTGGTTACAAACATCCGACTTACAAACGGAGGGAGACGACAGAAAGTGAGAAGAAATCTACCCATAGGAAGGGGAATTCACTCCTTCCTGTAAGAGATCTCATGGGAAAAAGGTGTCTCCACTGAAGCTTTATCACCAATCCTTGTTTCCACAACAATCCAAATTTTTCAAAATTCAATTGTCATAGGGACAGAAAGTGAGGTGAAATCTACTGAACAGGGGTACAGACAGCAAAACAAATGGTACAGGGGTGTTATCCCTTCCCTATGCTATCCAAAAAACTTAAAAATTCTTATTTTGGCTGGGGCTACACTTAAAAAATATACCTTTTCCGACTTACAAACAAATTCGACTTAAGAACAAACCTACAGTCCCTATCTTGTTTGTAACCCAGGGATCGCCTGTATATGTAATGGTACACACAGGAGGAAATAAGTACACTCTTGGCCTCTTAAGCTGGTATTGCCCCTTTAGCAGTAATTACTACTTGTAGGCATTTTACATAACTGCTCACGAGTCTCTGACGTTCTGACCACGCCACAATATAATGGTCCTTCAGTTGAATGGTAAAGTGGTCAAAAAGTCAATGTCACAGGTGGGAAATGCTGCAGATCTGCACACTCGTTGTTATTATGAGGGGTTCCCACCATCAATGACGAATGTAACTGGAAGAGAGGAGACTTCAAGTTGGTTGGGGGGCTGAGTTGGGAACTATGACACGAAGATCTAACTGTTGAGTTCCTCTGCTTATATAAAATAAGCCATAAAAATTAACTCAGCCTGGCTGATTCCAGAAATAACTAAAATGCCCTTTAGCAGATAAGTCACCCTAGCTGTGAATTAATGGATCCTGATTTGTCTTTGTGTTTAGAGTGAACAAGCGATGGAAAACTCGTCTGTGGCATCAGCCTCCTCAGAAGCTGGAAGCAGCCGTTCCCAGGAGATTGAAGAGCTTGAGAGGTTCATCGATAGCTACGTACTGGAGTACCAAGTCCAGGGACTGCTGACAGACAAGATCGAGGGAGAGGGGGAGAACGAGAATACAGAGTCTAGTATATCCCAGGTGAGTGTGCTAAGTAGTGAAGCAAAACGAGATCTACTACTATTGGGATATGATTAAAGGGCATGTAAAGCCAAATCATTTGTTTGAGATGTCATGAGTACAGGAATAGAGGGGAAATCTTCTAATGGGGACGCTTTAGACAGTTACCAATAAGGCATTTTCTTCACATTGGAAAGTCCTATTGGGCCTATTTTCTCCAGAGAGTTTTTTCCCCCCCATTTTTACTTTGCATCTGGGGTTTATAATGTTTTCATGACTGGCGTACTGGATACGGCATTCATTACTCCTTGACTTTTTCACTCCATCAGAGAACACAAAACCTACTTTTGCTTACTTTTAATATGCTTTTTGTGGTGTTGGATATTTTTTTTTTCCACAGAGAAGTATTTTTTTATGTGTTTTTAATTTATTTTCCTTATTGCACCTCCCCAGTGACAAATTAAATGAAATGCCAATTTGCACCATTTAAGATATTCCTTGTTTCCTTTTCCTCCATTGCTCTCCAAATTGTACTCTTCACTTTATTCTCCTTTTTGTTGAATGGGTCAGTATAATGTTACCCTATTTCTTTTCTGATTCTTTAATTTGACTAAAATAATTCAGGAAATAGGTGATCCTACTCCCAGTGGCGGCCGGTTCGTTAGGGGCGCCGGCCCCCTAATCTGCATGCAGGGGCGCCGGACGCATGGAGTTCAATGGGGATTTTTTTTTTTTTGCATCACCTGATTCGAGCCAGAGGCTCTAATAGGGCGATGCAAAGGGTGGATCCGGGGCGCAGAGCAGTGCGTCCCGAGCCCACCCATTGTGTGACAATAGCGAATGAAAATTCACTATGGTCACACCGATCCTCCTCCTGGCCAATCAGGAAGCGCGTCCAATACGCGCTTCCTGATTGGCCGCAAGGCAAACCCCATGCCATTGGCCGAGGAGGAGGCGGGAGCGGAAGGATTGGAGGAGACGCACCGCCGGGACCGAGGAGAAGCCGCCGTTCGGGGGACTGAGGAGAAGCCGATCGCCGCCGCCGCTGCTCCAGGTAAGTAAGGGGGCACGCATGCTGATCTCTGCATTGGGGGCATGTATGCTGGTCACTACATTGGGGGCACGCACGCTGATCTCTGCATTGGGGGCATGTATGCTGGTCACTGCATCGGGGGCATGTACGCTGGTCACTACATTGGGGGCATGTACGCTGGTCACTGCATTGGGGGCATGTATGCTGGTCACTGCATTGGGGGCATGTATGCTGGTCACTACATTGGGGGCATGTACGCTGGTCACTACATTGGGGGCATGTACGCTGATCTCTGCATTGAAGGGGGCATGTACGCTGATCTCTGCATTGAAGGGGGCATGTATGCTGGTCACTGCATTGAAGGGGGCATGTACGCTGGTCACTGCATTGAAGGGGGCATGTACGCTGGTCACTGCATTGAAGGGGGCATGTACGCTGGTCACTGCATTGAAGGGGGCATGTACGCTGGTCACTGCATTGAAGGGGGCATGTACGCTGGTCACTGCATTGAAGGGGGCATGTACGCTGGTCACTGCATTGAAGGGGGCATGTACGCTGGTCACTGCATTGAAGGGGGCATGTACGCTGGTCACTGCATTGAAGGGGGCATGTACGCTGGTCACTGCATTGAAGGGGGCATGTACGCTGGTCACTGCATTGAAGGGGGCATGTACGCTGGTCACTGCATTGAAGGGGGCATGTACGCTGGTCACTGCATTGAAGGGGGCATGTACGCTGGTCACTGCATTGAAGGGGACATGTACGCTGGTCACTGTGCATTGAAAGGGGGCACGCTGGTCACTGTGCATTGAAAGGGGGCACGCTGGTCACTGTGCATTGAAAGGGGGCACGCTGGTCACTGTGCATTGAAAGGGGGCACGCTGGTCACTGTGCATTGAAAGGGGGCACGCTGGTCACTGTGCATTGAAAGGGGGCACGCTGGTCACTGTGCATTGAAAGGGGGCACGCTGGTCACTGTGCATTGAAAGGGGGCACGCTGGTCACTGTGCATTGAAAGGGGGCACGCTGGTCACTGTGCATTGAAAGGGGGCACGCTGGTCACTGTGCATTGAAAGGGGGCATGCTGGTCACTCTGCATTGAAAGGGGGCATGCTGGTCACTCTGCATTGAAAGGGGGCATGCTGGTCACTCTGCATTGAAAGGGGGCATGCTGGTCACTCTGCATTGAAAGGGGGCATGCTGGTCACTCTGCATTGAAAGGGGGCGCGCTGCTCACTGTGCATTAATAGGGGGCACGCTGGTCACTGTGCTTTGAAAGGGGGCACGCTGGTCTCTCTGCATTGAAAGGGGGCACACTATACCTTAATTACTGAAGGCCCCTTTCACACTTTTGCGACCTCAAAGTCACGCAATTTTTTACAGCGTTTTTTGCCGCAATGCCTATTACATTTCTCTGTCGCTCATTGACAGACGCAGTCCTCTTGATTAATAACACATTGGGTTATACTGCCCTCTACAGGAGTAGGACACTAGACGGAAGGAAAACGTTCTGGCCACACCTTAGGGGCAGTCCCAGAGGGTATATCCTCTCACTTCCTGCTACAGAATGTCAGTTTTTTTTCTGTCTAGTTAGGAGTAAGGACCTAAGTTCCTTGCTGGGATCCTTGGTCCTGGCAAGATTTTTTTTTTAGAAAGACTTTTTTAATAGACAGCTTTTTTTCTCCAGTTGTTCCTGTGAGATCTTCAAGCAAGTACGCTGAACTGGGCGACGGGCTGGATGTTGAGATCCAGTGGTCACCCCAGTCAGCCTGCGAGCGCGTGCAGGCCCTAGCTCCGCGCTGGGTCGGCCGCGACCTAGTCCCACTGGACGGGGACTGACCCTCCGAGTTAAACGTCTCGCCTGGACGCCGACGACCAGTTAGAAACTGAGTCACGGCATCCGTATTGGTCGACAGCCCCCCCCCCCACTTCGGTGGAGAGGGGTTCTGTCAAGAGTTGGCGCCCGCCTGGTTCCGGTATGGTGAGTAGAATGTTTCCCCTCTCCCCCTGACGGGTTTGTTGGTGGACGTGGGATGGTCGGACGCTCAGGATCCTGGGTCTCCCCTCTATCCTATAACAGGTCACAGATCCCCCAATTGAGTGTGATTGTGTGAAAAAAAGACCAGGAGGCTTGGTTTGGGAGCTGACTATCTACAGTCACTGTATAGTGGGCACTGTTAAGGGACTATGACTAAAGGTCAGTGGCAATACTGTGATGGCCATATACAAAGAGCATCCTACCTGATAAGATTGCAGGACAGGCCGATGCCTGTGCCTGGACTACCGCCATCCGCAGGCCGCCATCCTCCCGCAGGCCGCCATCCTCCCACAGGCTCCCGCAGGCCGCATAGGCCGATAGCTCTTTCGCAGGCAGCAGCAGGCCGCTGCCATCTTCCACAGGCCGCCGCCATTTTCCCGTAGGTCGCGCGGGGCCGCCATCTTGGCGTAGCCTCGTGTCTCCAGCATGGGGGCGGCCATTTTGGAGATGACCAGCCACCTCGTGGAGAAACATGGGAGGCGCCGGAAGGCGTGTAAAGGGGCGGAGCCGCCTCCTTTTCAAGGGAAAAAGGGCCAAAGACTTCCTGTCTGTAACAGGACAGCGCTGAAGCAGGTTGATAGAAAACTTTTGTGCATCAGGTGGTGAGCCTTGGGGTCTCTCTCTCTCTGTGGGGTCCAAAAAAGCAGGTAACACTGAGGGGCGCTGTTGCGCTGGGGGATTACGGAAAAAAAATTTTTTTTTTTTACTTTGCAATTTTTTTGTCGCTGGCAAGTGTCTTGTATAATCATGGACCCTGCCACACATGTATCCCCACCTGATCCCCTCGAGGTGGCCGCAGGACCCTCCAGTGCCCCACGTGTAATTGATGCATTATCAGCAGTTTTGGAGTCTTTTGGTATCCCCGGTGGAGGTGGCCGGTCAGGGACGGGGGTCAACAAAGCGACCCCCGCCTACCCCTATTTCATCTGATATTTCAGATACGGATTCTGAGCTTGTCACTGCAGCTGCAGGTCCCTCTTCTGGGGCTGCTGTCTCAGGTACGGTCTCCTCAGACAGTGAGGAGGACGTTTTTGCCTCCACCATAGCACAAGAAGAAGCGTTGGTGGATGCACTAGTTGTGCCTGTCCGGGAAACCTTAAGTCTTGAGGTTATACCGGCAGAGGTAGCTGAGACTAAAATTCCTTTTTGGTACTAGTTAGCTACCAAAATGGCGAAGGATTTTCCTTTTCCCAAATGGGGTCGTCTGAAACGTACCCCTGCTATTTCCAAACGCATGGCTAGGCGCTATCCGTTTGAGGAATCCCTCCTTAAAAGATGGATGGTACCACCAGTGGTGGACTCACCGATTTCCAGATAAAGCCACTGTTATCCTGTTGGCGGACGCTCCGTCCTTTAGGGATCCGGTGGATCGAAGAGTAAAAGCGGAATCCCGCTTCATTTTTTCCCTGATAGGGTCAACCTTTAGGCCAGTGGTTGCCATTGGTTTAGTTTCAAGATGGGTTGTCTAATCTCCCCTTTCAAGGGGATCGCCTGTTTGGGTGAGATTATAAGGATCTCACTGGGGGGCAAGAGCACTCTCTTGCTAAGACAGCCTGATGCGCCCCCACCCATCTCTGGGGTGGGGGGACGTCTTCACCGGTTTCCAGATCCATGGTTTTCCTGAATTCCGGACAAAGGGGTTCAAGAGGCACAAGATCGAGTATTCGATCACTTCTACCGGTGCGATTCTTCCCTCCCAACATTCGTATGCTACAGGGAGCGGTAGTTCCCGTTCCTTGGATAGAACGTTTTCAGGGGTTCTATTCGAACCTGTTCACAATGCCCAGGAAAGAGGGCAAGGTGCGTCCAAATTCTGGACTTGGGAAAGAGGGAGTCCATCCGAACAGTGGTGGCCTCCCTGCATCAGGGGGATTTCCTGGCGTCCATAGACATTTAGGATTCCTTTCTTTATATCCCCATCTTCGCAGGACATCAGCGTTTTCTTCGCTTTTCCCAAATATCATTCCTGGTTCCCACCAGGAGACTGAACTATCTGGGAGATCCTTGGCAAGAGTGTTTCTCCTTGCGGAGAAACTCCAGAAGGTTCAGTCAACGATTCGGATGTTGCTGTCCGTCAACTGGCTGGGACTGATGGTGGCCTCCTTAGAGGCAGTACCGTTCGCCCAGTCTCATACCCGAATTCTCCAAGAGGAGATTCTTCTCAAATGGAATCGGAATCTCGATTCTCTGGACAATCGGATCCGGTTGAGCGAGCGGACCAGGGAGTCTCTGGTCTGGTGGCTTCGGTCTCCGATGCTCAACCAGGGGAAGTCATTCCTTCCGATAGTATCCAGGTTACCAATAAAGGTATCGGAACTGAGAGCTATCAGACTTTGTCGGATTTACTGGACCGAGCAGCTCTAGGGCATCCCGGTTCAGATCCAATCGTGGCTTATGTCAATCATCAAAGGGGCACCTAGAGTGTCCTGGTGGCCATCGAAAGGACCAGCATCTTTCGTTGGACGGAACGGTTTGTTCCGGCTCTCTCCGCAGTATTCACTCTGGGGGTGGGAAATCGGCAGGCAGATTATCTCAGCCGTCAGATTCTGGATCAAGGGGTATGGCCTCTTCATCCAGAGGTATTTCACTAGCTGTCCCTTCATTGGGGCACCCCGGATGTGGATCTGTTGGCGTCTCGGCGCAACAGGAAAGTGCGGAGGTTTGTAGCTCGCGCCTGTGATCCTCTAGCGGACGCAGCAGACGCGCTGATCACCCCGTGGGGGCAGTATCAGCTACGGTATGCCTTCCATCCTCTCAAGTTACTGCGGGAACTTCTTTGCAGGATAGAGGTGGAGGGAATTCCAGTTATCCTGGTAATTCCGGACTGGCCTCGTCGAGCCTGGTACGCCGACTTGGTGAGGCTAGTCGCGGACGCTCCTTGGAGACTTCCTCTCAGGGAGGATCTGCGGTCTCAGGGACCGATCTTCCATCTTGCTTTACTATCGCGGGTTTTAATGGCCTGGCCATTGAGACTCAGGTACTGAAGGACAAGGGTTGTCAGCTTCAGTTATTCCTACTCTAATCAAAGCAAGGAAGGCGACTTCCAGCAAAGTCTATTATCGCATGGAGGTCTTATATTGCGTGGTGTGAATCGCTTGGATTTCCCCCACGTACTTATTCGGTGACCCGAATTTTGGCCTTTCTACAACAGGGGGTTGAGCAGAAGCTGTCCTTTAGCACTATCAAGGGTCAGGTTTCAGCGTTAGCAATCTTCTTTCAGAAACCTTTGGCTACTCATTCCTTGGTGCGCAATTTCATCCAGGGGGTGCGACACCTGGCTCCGCCAGTGCGCGCACCCTTACCGCCCTGGGATCTTAATTTAGTGTTGTCGGTTCTTCAGAAACCTCCTTTTGAAGATATTGGGGAGATTCCCTTGCTTACATTATCCCAGAAGGTGGCCTTCTTGGATTACTTCTGCACGCAGGGTGCCAGAACTGGCCGCATTATCTTGTCGTTCCCCATATCTGGTGGTTCATAGGGATAAGGTGGTTCTTCGTCCGAATCCATCCTTCCTTCCTAAAGTGGTTTCAGAGTTTCATCTGAATAAGAATATTGTGTTACCTTCCCTGTGTCCTAAGCCTAGCCATCCTTGGGAGGTTGCATTACACTCCTTGGATGGGGTTCGGACAATCAGGGTACACTTGACTACTACGAACTCGTTTCGTAAAACGGATTCACTTTTTGTGATCACGGATAGCCCTAGAAAGGGGTTGCCTGTTTCTGCCATGACTATCTCTAGATGGATCAGATAGACGGTGGTACAGGCTTATTCTATTAAGGGTCGGAATCCCCCGTTCCCTGTTAAGGCGCACTCTATTCGGGCGCTTAGTGTTTCCTGGGCCTTCCGCCATCAGGCGTCAGTGGTCCAGGTTTTCAAGGCGACTACTTGGTCGTCGGTTCATACCTTTACAAAATTATATAAGGTTGATGTGATGGCATCGTCGGATGCCTCTTTTTGGCTGCAAGGTTCCTGCAGGCCGCTGTGTGAGGAGACTGTTGGTCTACCTCGAGGGTTTGTGAGGTTTTTCACTTAGGTCTCATCCTTTTGCTCGATGAGTCCTTGATGCTTTTAGTTGGCTCCGGTTGGGCCTTCTAGATTTTGATTTCTGTTATCCCACCCCTCATTTGTGGCACTGCTTTGGGACGTCCCAATGTGTTATTAATCAAGAGGACTGCGTCTGTCAATGAGCGACAGAGAAAAATGGATTTTTGTAAAATCTTACCGTAAAATCCTTTTCTCTTAAGCTCATTGACAGACGCAGTACCCGCCACTCGGTTTTTTTGAGTGGGGTTTGGTTAAATTCTCTGACACTGCTTTGTGACATAACTGACATCCTGTAGCAGGGAGTGAGAGGATATACCCTCTGGGACTGCCCCTAAGGTGTGGCCAGAACGTTTTCCTTCCGTCTAGTGTCCTACTCCTGTAGAGGGCAGTATAACCCAATGTGTTATTAATCAAGAGGACTGCGTCTGTCAATGAGCTTAAGAGAAAAGGATTTTACGGTAAGATTTTACAAAAATCCATTTTTTTCTTTTTGCGCCCCCCCAAAAAATTTTGAGCACCAGCCGCCACTGCCTACTCCTATCCAAACGTTACTGATTGTACTGCTTTTTCTCTCCCTATCTAAAATTTGCCATCTCATTCAAAGTAATTCCCTTTTTCCCGCAAAACCTAACCCAGCACGTATCTCTACTTTTCATGGCTTCATCAGGGGCATAAAAATGTTTGTATGTGCTACAACTTGAGCACTCTAAAGTTAATACAATAAACGATCAGATATGATAATGGCATGTTGGGTCTATAGGACAGGAATTAAATGGAAATTTCTCCTGTGGGTTATAGTTTGCAAAAAATGACAATGGTTTAAACTGTTCACTACTGTACTCTATTTTAAATGGGGGTAAAATGTTGCCTTTTATAGGCTTTAAGAGAAACTTTCTTTCCTTTTTTATTTCCCATTTATCAACTTCACTGTCCGTTTTTGGCGTTATCAGGACAGAAACCCAGAGGGAAAATGAAAAGCAGTTAAAGCGGAGTTCCAGCCTTTTATTAAAAGTCAGCAGCTACAAAAAGTGTATCTGTTGACTTTTAATAAACACACACTCACCTGTCCCCTGGTCCAGCGATGCGGCCGCCCGAAGCCTCGATCCTCTCCCTCTGGTCTCAGCGACGCCGGCATCACTGGTGTGGGCACCCGGCTGTGACAGTTTGCGGCTTCACAGCCGGGTACGCACTGCGCATGCGCGAGTTGCGCTGCACATCTTGATTGGCCGGCAATCTTCTGGGACCTCTGACGTGTGCCAGAAGATTGCAGGGAGGGAGGGGGAGAGAAGAACTTCCGCTCAGTGCGCCGTGGCGCTCCGAGCGGAAGTGGGAGCGGGTACATCTCAAAACTAGGTACCCGCTCCCCCCCCCCCCCCCAAAAAAAATGACATGCCAAATGTGGCATGTCAGGGGGTTAGGACTACTTAAAGCGGAAGTTCCACTTTTGGGTGGAACTCCGCTTTAAGGGGTATCTCCCAATAGAAACATCTGTTGAGAAGGGATTTACTCTTCCTGTCATTTCACTGATGCAGGATGTAAAACAATTTCCCTGGTGGGTGGGGAGAGAGAGACCACGATAAAAAGTGAGACTCTTAAAGAGAGAATGTGCAGTCCTGGGAGATTTGCATGGCTTGGTTCCCAAGTCTGGATGGATTAAAACGGAAATTTACCCATAACAACTTGACAAAAAATATTGTTCTTTAGCAATGAACATACATTTCACATTAATATTTATGCAACCAAAATTAGTGTGTGCTGTAAATGGCCTCCAGCATTGTTCCTGTTTCTTCTTGTTGGAGGCCGCCATTTCGCTAAAGCCCAGCGCCCCTGGACAGGATTCAATCATAAAGCGGAACTAAACCCATCGATTTAAACAGTTTAAAAAAAAGTTACATTCCTGGATTGCCAACTGTCACATTTGTTGGTGTCCACAACCAAACTGTCAAACCATCAAATGACTGGTGTCATAACTGATCACATGTGCAGTTGCAGATCAAATAGAAGCAGCTTCCTTGGCTGAAAGCTGCCAGCAGATCGACCTCTACAAATCGGCAGTGCCTATAAATGGAGAGCAACTGAGCATGTGCAGAGCAGGGTGAGACAGTGTATTCGATTTTTATTTATTTATTTTTTTAATCTTTATTTTTCAAATAAACAGAATATAGAAGAAGCAACAAACAGTCATCAGCGTAAACAATATATGGTAAAGGCAGAACATGAGGCAGGCGATGGTCACAGAAATTAGGGGCAGGTTTGCTGAACATGTAGAGTGTGCCTGTCGGCCAGACAGAAAAATCTTATAAACCTCCTTGCCCGAATGTCTGGGCTTTGCCCCCGGGGATGAACCCCCCAGCGTGGCCCGGTAGCTCTGCGACAGCATATATAACCAACGACTAGACTAAGCTGCCACATCATCAGTAATCATGTTGGTGAAGTAAAAACAGGGTAGGTAGTAAATCAAGAGAAAGAAAAGAACTGCCCCCTAGGGAGCCGGAAAGGAGGAGACATATAGAGAACAAGAAAGAGAAGAGTAAAAAAAAAAAAAGGGGGGGGGGGTCTGGAAGGAGTACGGCTAGGAGGGAAGCTTCAGGCCAGGAGGAAGGACGTTGCAGGGAGAGGCGCCGCCCCCATCCCAGAGACTCAGCACCGGAACCTGGCTTAACCATGTCACTCTTTTGGGAGCTCATCAGCGTAAAACATCCAGCCCGTCCATATGTCCATGAACAGGGATTGCTGCCCCCTGAGTGTCAATACCCTCTTTCTGCACCCATTATCCCATTCACCTCCCGTTTCCACTCAGCCAAAATGGGGCAAGTGGTCTGCTTCCAATGCCTCGAATTAGACACTTGGCAGCGTTTAGCAAAAATGGGGTGGTACTACGTTTGTATCTCAATAGGGGAGTGTACATCATGAAAAAGGTACTGGAACGGGGTGCGTTCCGAAGGGTTGACAGTCCGCTTCTGAATCCAAAGGCTCACTGCATCCCAAAAGGGTCTGAGTAGGGGACACTCCCACCATATGTGAAGGAACGTGCCTTCTTGGCCGCAGCCCCTCCAACATCTGGGGTCTGCGGTAGGGAACATCTGTGCCAGTTTAGTGGGGGTTCTATACCACCGGGAAAGGAACTTCTAGGAGGACTCCTGGACCCATGTGCTGATAGAAACATGTGCCAAACGCATAATCTTGGTGATCTGTTGGGGCGAGAACATCGCTCCCAGCTCTCTCTCCCAGTCCCTGATCTAATAAGGTACCGTATGCGAAACTGTGCCGAGCACTAGTTTATACATATGTTAAAGCAAATGTTAGGGAATCAGGTGGCAACGCAACCCACTTCTCAAAGGGGTAAAGTGTGTCTTTGAGCGAAGTGGGGAGAAAAGTCTAGAGACAAAGTCTGTCAGTTGTCTAGAACGCCAAGAGGACAAAGGGAAGGTGCCAAAACGGGACTGTGGGGTGGCTAATGGAATAACTGTCCAAACGGCGCATATTTCCCACAAAAGGTCTTCCCCAAGCCTGAAAGAAATGTGGGTCCTCACCTGGTGGGAACCAAGGATAGCCCCCCAGAGGGGCCAGCGGAGAGGTACCGGAGGAATAGTCCCCCCCCCCCCCCCCCCGCATTGAGCCTATCCCACACCCCGAGGGTGGTCTTCGTCAATGGAGAGGTCCACTCCGAGAGACCCCTGTCGGATGCTGGTATCCATGGTGCACCAGCTAAATTCCTGCCAGCTAGCTAGCTGAAGTTTTCTCCAAAGGGACCCAGGGGTGTATTATTAGATTTAAAATAGTATAGATACTTATTTTTAATGTTTTACATAGCTGTACCTGCAAAGGGGCCAGCCTGGGGTGATCTAGCAGGACTTTATCTTTTGACTAAAATACCACTTTAACCACTTGCTGCCAAATCACGTAAATGTACGTCATTTGGCTGCAGATGCAGCAATTACCCAGGTACTGTTTTTTTAGAGCTGACGGTTGGATCTCTTGTAATAACAACTGATGCGGCTAACTAAATTACCACACAGCCAGTACTTGCCAGATATTCCTGCAGCTCCTTTAATCACTTCCTTACTGCTGGACGTCATATGACATATTCCTGCCTCTCTCTCATCCCCAACCCCCCCTCTCTCTCTCTCATCCCCAACCCCCCCTCTCTCTCTCATCCCCAACCCCCCCCTCTCTCTCTCATCCCCAACCCCCCCCTCTCTCCCTCATCCCCAGTCCCTCCTCTCTCACCCTCCTCTTTCTTTCACCCACCCCCCCTCTCACCCCCTCTCACACCACACTCTCATTCCCTCTCACTCCCCCCCCTCTCTCACTCCCTCTCACCCACCCCCCCTCTCTCTCTCTCACTCTCTCTCTCACCCCCCTCTTACCCTCTCTCCCACCCCCTCTCTCTTTGACCCACCCCTCTGTCACACCTCTCTAATCCCCCCTCACCCCTCTCTTACTCTTTTCTCATGCCACTCTCTCACTCTAAACCCCCATTCTCTCATCCCCTCCCCCCACTCTCTCTCTCTCTCTCTCTCTCTCTCTCTCTTTGGGCGCCAAAGAAATGTTTGCCCAGGGTCCAATCAATATTAAAGATGGCCCTGTTTGGAACTGCTCATAATTCCCTCTACCTTGACTAAGGCCCCTGTCCCATCAGAAGAAAAACAGCCCCAAAGCATTATGCTACCACCACCATGCTTCACTGTGGGTATGGTGTTCTTTAGGTGAGGTGTTTTTTTGCACTAAACCTTTCTTTTGGAATTGTGGCCAAAAAGTTCACCCTTGGTTTCATCAGGGCAGAATACATTTTCCCACATGCTTTTGGGAGACTTCAGATGTGCTTTTGCAAAATTTAGCCAGACTTGGATGTTTTTCTTCGGAAGAAAAGGCTTCTGTCTTGCCACTCCACCCCATAGCCCAGACATATGAAGAATACGGGAGATTGATGTCACATGTACCACACAGCCAGTACTTGCCAGATATTCCTGCAGCTCCTTTAACCGCTTTCTTAACGCTGGACGTCATATGACGTCCAGGGCTTTAAGTGGGGATATCTGAATGATGACGTCTCTTGCCCGACCTGGAAGTTGTCATTACTGCAGTGATCTCGGCTGGATAGCCGAGATCGTGTTTTTTTTTTTTTTTGTTTTTTTATTTCAGACTTTCCAAGCCTGTAGGGGAGATCTGAGGTCTTATTGACCCCAGATCTCTCCATAAAGAGGACCTGTCAAGCACTAATCCTATTGCAAGAGATGGTATGTTTTCATTTTTTGTAATAGGAATAGAGAAAAAAAAAATTAAAGGGAAAATATAAAAATAAACAATAAAAAATTAAAGTGCCCCCGTCCCTGTGTGCTCGCACGCAGAAGCGAACGCATGCGTACGTCACGGCCACATATGTAAACGGTGTTCATTCAATACATGTGAGTTATCACCGCGAACGTTAGAGCGCGAGCAATAATTCTAGCCCAAGACCTCCTCTGTAGCTCTTAATTGGTAACCTGTAAAAATTTTTAAAGCGGTGCCTATAGAGATTTCTGAGTACTGAAGTTTGGCATCATTCCACTTCTAGATTGTAAGCTCTAATGAGCAGGGCCCTCTAGTTCCTCCTGTTTTGAATTGTATTGTAACTGTATTGTCTTCCCTCACATTGTAAAGCGCTGCGCAAACTGTTGGCGCTATATAAATCCTGTATAATAGTAATAATAATTACACGAGTGTGCGCAATTTTAAAGCGTGACATGCTAGGTATCTATTTACTCGGCGTAACATCTTTCACATTGTACAAAAAAATTGGGCTAACTTTAGTGTTTTTTTTTTTTTTTCATAAAACTGTTTAAAAAAAAAAAAAAGTGTTTGAAAAATTTCTGCACAAATACCGTGTGACATAAAAACTTGCAATGACCGCCATTTTATTTCCTTGGGTCTCTGCTAAAAAATAATATATAATGTTTGGGGGTTCCGAGTAAGTTCCTAGTAAAAAAAAATGATGAATTTTACATGTAGGAGCAGAGTGCCAGCAATGGCCCAAGTATGGAAGTGGCAATGTTGCTGTAGGCCTCTTGGCAGCCTCCCTGACCAGTTTTCTTCTTGTCTTTAAATCAATTTTGGAGGGAAGTCCAGTTCTTGGTAATGTCATTGTTGTGCCATATTTTCTCCACTTGATGATGACTGTCTTCCCTGTGTTCCATGGTTTATCTAATGCCTTGGAAACTCTTTTGTACCCTTCTCCTGACTGATACCTTTTAACTATGAGATCCCTCTGATGCTTTGGAAGCTCTCTGCGGACCTTGGCTTTTACTGTAGGATGCAACTAAGAAAATGTCAGGAAAGACCTACTAGAACAGCTGGACTTTATTTGGGGTTAATCAGAGACACTTTAAATGATGGCAGGTGATGACCCCTATTTAACATGAGTATGAATGTGATTGCTTAATTCTGAACATCCCCAGTTATTATAAGAGGGTGTGCACATATGCAACTACATTATTCTATTTTTTTTCTTTTCATCCCCCCCCCCCCCCAAAAAAAAAAAAAAAGTTTATAGGTCACATAAAGGTGGAAAAAGTTCTGAAATTATTATTTTTTTTTTTTTACATTACAGAAACCAGACATTTTAACAGGGATGTTTAGACTTATTATATCCATTATGTATATATGTATATGTATGTGTGTGTGTGTGTGTGTGTGTATATATATATATATATATATATATATATATATATATATATATATATATATATATATATATATATATATATATATACATTTATTTATTCTTTTAAGTGATCACATACATAAACTCTGTTCTCAGCTGCATAAGGTGCTTAGAAAGGTGGGGTGGATACTGCAGACGGGGTGTGTCAGAGGGAGGCAGAGAAACAGCAGCACACTAATCTTTGCTCTTTCCAGTGACTGGCTGTGCAGGGGGCGTGTCAGCACAAGTCTAACCATTGGATGACAGGCAAGGCTGTGCTCCCAGCACAGCCAGAAAACTGTCCACTGAGATGCATGTTCTCTCCTGCCTGCCATGGCAAGTTTGAAATAGGAAATCAGAGGGACTGGCAGGAACAGCAGGGATTTCACACAAAGGAAGCAATAGAAAGAGAACAGGATACCTTTTAACACAAGTACACGGTACAACACACGCATCAGAATTATGAAATGTTGGGAAACATACACTTTAATTATTGCATTGGTTGGTGAAAATACTGTAACAAGTTCCATTTCAGTGCTTCCTGATGAATGTCTGTTTTCGAGCTGTAACAGGACCGTGACATTTCACAAGTGGCTTTCCTTCAGCTGGGAAATCTCTAATTATTGATGGGTCAGGCTTCTATGTCGGCTGGAAGATTATTGTGCATGATGGCTGGTGTGTTATATGAATCCCACAGACATTGATCATTATTCCTGATTGGCCTCATTTCCTGCTACGGACACAAATGGTTTTGAAATTATTGCCTTTTTATTCTTCCAGTGTGCGCATTTAGGCACCAAAAAGAGACACAATCAGCTGCTTTTTGGTTTGTTCTGATTTATATTATAGGTTATGTGTTTTCCCCGGAGTTCTTGTGATCTGTAGGTGTTATTATTTTGCAGTGGACGGTGGAGTGTAACGAACAGCTGGATGCAAACCGGACTTCACCAAACCGAACTTCGCCAAAAGGGAGAAGACCTTCCTATAACCACAATCAGGTGAGCAAATACTTATGTTCGATTTATGATGGTCTCATTCTCACTTTCCACAATTGGGAGGCATCAGAGGCTGGTTTTACAATGTAGTGTGTTAAATAGGTTGTGTTTTTTTAGCTTTTTCCTGAATTTTGTGTTGCTAAAGCTGATCTCCAGCTTTAGTTTCAGTTTAAATAGGGCCAAACTGGCCCAAACAAACTATATCTCTTACTAACCTATGTGGCCACTGGGTGTGCTGTATAAACTGTATCTAGCTGAGGCTAGGTACGATTCTGTGGGGTGATTCCGAACTCTTCCTTTCTCACACCCGGAACAAGGTAGCGTCGCTCTGAGCAACCCTCTGCCATTCATAGGCAGCTTTGTATTCTATCAATGAATACAAAGCTTCCTCTGATTGGCTGAGTCGGGTAGGCGGGATGATGATGTCACAATCTCGGAGTCAGCCAATCAGAGAAAGCTTGGTATCCATATTGATAGAGTATAAAGTTACCTATGAATGGCTGAGTGACAATCAGACGGAAACTATTTTGTTCCAGTTGCGAGACAGGAAGGGCTCGTTTCGCACCCAGAACTCAGCGCTGTATACTGTTTGTAGCCTCAGCTACGGTACAGTTTATACAGCACACCCAGCGACTGCACTTGTTAGTGAGGGAAGTAGTTCATTTGGGCCAGCTTGGTCCAAAAAACGATTTAAACTGAAGCTAAAGCTGGAGATCGGCCTTAATAAGCTCATCGTACAAATAAAAACCCACCCCACTACCTCCAGTCCAACAATGTTTTTTTAATTAAATGATAACTGATGATGCATTGCTGCAGTCCAGGCCTGCTGCAGACTCGTCTTGGTACTGACCCTTCCTTGTGATGTAATGGGCTGATGAAGTCTTCAGGACCTTGAAAGAAACCCCCCTCTAGGCCCAATAAGAAGTGTCCCTGTCACAAGACTGCAACAGTGACACTCAAAGAAGAACCCTTCTATTCTACAGTAAAGAGAGAATTTGAACCCAGCATGTCACATGACCACAGATTCAGGTAAATATTTGAAATTAGGTATTGGCTTGATTTTTAAGTGGGCCTTCCATGGCAAACAGGAAAAAAATCACCTCGGCCCCGGCTCTGACATTCCAGGATGCAAGGATGACTTCACAATGCCTCCTCGCCGAGCTATGAACTCTAAATCCCGTGAGAATTCCCTCTTCCTATAGGCTGGAGTGCGTTTGACTCTGCTGAAAGGCAAGGTCACGTCAGAAGCATTGGAGGTCTGGGTTGAGGAAAGTCATTTTTTGTTTTTGTTGGTGATCTGTTTGTTTACATATTACTTTTTTTTTTTAAAAGCGAAATTCAGCTGACAGGCAGGATTTTTGACAGTAAAAGATCCTATTGTTCTTTTCTGTAATAAATGCTTCTCCTGGCCTGGCAGTGGTAATGTACATTGAGCCACTAATGCACAGCTCAGAATACATTTACACAAATGCGAAGGAGTGATGTCATTGAGGCCCGGCCATTCAGGCAGCTGAATAGAGTGAGCCTGAAAGGAAGACCGTAGAAGATGGAAGCGCCCGAGCACTGACACTGCAGCGCTGGAGAGCCTCGTTTGACAGGTACGTCTGTCGTAATGTGCTAAAATGCAGTGCATACTAGCGCATTATCTCATAAACCTCCTGGAGGGCCCATTAAAAAAAGACATTTGTGTTGGAGGGGGGCTGCAAAGAAGAAGACATTAAGCTTTGCATGGAAGTTCCACTTTAAAAATATTTGACAGGCTAACATTTACTGGGGAGGGGCGGTAAACCCTGGCTGGATGCAATATTCCCAACACATACATTCAAGAAAATGGCTGTTCAGTAATGCTGGGTGCTGTAATTACCATAGGCTGGAGACCGTGGCAATCAAAGTGAAGAAGTATCCTCAGCACACCAAGGATTCCTCAAAAGGGTCCAAAGCTTTCTTTTCCTGGTCACATGGTAAACAGCTAGGGAACGGGGTGGCAAAAAAGCAGACATTCAGCTTTGTATGAAAGGTCCACATTAAAAATATACAATTGGCAGTTTAGATAGGGTAACATTTGGCAGGGGATGGGGTGGTAACCCTGGCTGGGGGAACATTAAATGCAGGTAAAAACACACAAACACATTCACTAAGATGTGCTAAAATGGATGTAAAACCCAAAATTCCATTAAAAAAATGCTACATTGTGAATCTAGCTTTTGTGGGCCAGTTTCTGATTTTTCTATATTGCTATAATGCTGTAAAACTAATTAGAACTTCACCCTTCTAGTCAGCTTTGGTATCCTGTGCAGGGGATTGGCTGCTATATTTCACAAACAGTACTGCACAGATGAGGTAACAGTTCAGTACTATTGAGAAATACCTCTAAACAAGAATCACAGATCCTAAAATTTACCCCACATATTCAACAAGATATGAGACAAAACTCAAATGTCTGTGGCACCACATCCCTATATATATTGCAAAAAGAGAAAAGTGGGACTTTATAGGTAGCTACTAGTAATCCCATTAAGGAACTTCAGTACTCAATTGGTAAAATGTGTAAGTTTATTATGACAACATTAAAAAATATATATTAAAAATCAAATCATGAACGGTCATATGTAGAAAAAACATGGCAAAATCTCCTCATAATATAGCAAAAATTTCCCCGGTCAGGGTACATGTGTTCCCGGGAGACCTGTAGGAAAACCCATTTGATAGGAACCAAAGTTTTTGCAAAATACCAAAGGTGTTCAGGTCCTACGGGTATCCCAGGTTATTATTGTCAAAGGATCACTACTGTACACGTTTCGCTTATGGCTTCATCAGAAGATCCTATTATAATTGGGAGATACAGTGTAAGAATACATGACATCACATCTTTCATATATTTTAAATCTTCAATATTAGAACAATATATCATGATATCAAAAAATTATTAAATTCAAGAAGTATGAACATACTGAAGAGTGCTCAAGGTACCTACCCAAATCCCAGGGGGAAGGGGACAAGAAGAGACATGAAGCACCCGGAACTGTATGGTGGCACCGAGAGGGAGCCCAGACACACGAGCCCCAGCCGGAAAGGGGTGAGGGAGGGGAGGCACACACACCACAAAAAATCTCTCTATGGTCAAGGCCTTAGGAGTGTCATTCAGGAGCCAGTAACATCTAACAAAAGTAGTGTAGGTGTAATCAGTATATAAATCCAAAAGCGCAATAAATTACTGTCCCCAAAAACATATTCCTGTGTATAACACAGGGAAAAAAGGGGTTGATTTGAATTATTACAGGTTCTCCACAGAAAATAAAATGCCTCATCCATGGATCATGCAATATGCTAAAAAAGCGATTCAATAAATGTACAAAACATGTACAAAAAGTATATAATCAAAAATTAATAACCGTATGTATGTACATTTACATACTGTTATACGTTTACATACGTTTACATACTGTCATACATTATGCATTTGAGCCTCCCAACCCTCGAACACTCCGTCTTCCCCAATAGTTACCTCTCGCTAATACTAAAAGAGGGTCCCCCTATTTTTTTGTCGTCTTTTCTCTCCATTTATTATCCACTCTTGCTTATTTAGAAAAAGACACAGCCCTCCTCCGAGGAGCCCTCCCATGACCCGGACACAGCATGATCCCCTATGGGGGTGTCTGGAGTATGGGACGGATTCCCCTGAGACATACACATTCTGTGCGACTCACAATATGTTTGCTGGGTCTCCCCCATAACAGTAATCTATACATTCACTTTTATCGGTGGTGATATTGTATTTTCTCTTTTCTTCTCCAATTTAAGAGTTCTTAAGTTTCCCCTTTGCTGTTGACCTTGTTACATGTCTAATATTACTCTGCATTGTAATACAAGGTCTTTGTAAACCTACTGTTATTCATCTGTTCGTGTTCACCAAGAAATTTAATAAAATGTTTTTGAAAAAAAAATAAAAATTAATAACCGCGCTAGTGAATAAATAAATAAAAAAGCTGCAGTTTCAAGTTTGACAACACCCAAACAAAATTAATAAACAAGCTGCGCTAAACAATATAGATCAATCATATATATAAGTGATCATAAAAACAATAAATAAAGTGTCAGATTAAAATTAATTTAAACAAATTTAACACATAAAATTGAATATGTGCACTCAATGCATTACATAGTGTCCATAAATTGAATGCACACAATAAGTAAATTCTATAAAGTGTCCATAAATCAATAAGGTGACTTGTGTAACAAACAATTGATAATGCAATCCACCACGAGTGCTGTGATCCACAACCGATAATAAGGCTGCTTACCAGACGGTAAGAAGTATAGGGACTAAATATCAAAACTGGCGATCAGCAGGTTTCCAGCGGGATATGGATGATGGCCAAGAAGAGGGTATAACCTGGAGATCCCCCAAATGGTAGCCCGACAAGGTTAGCTCAGTACGCATCAATGGACCAGCATCATGCAAAAGAAAGCAAGTAGGGACTCCATAGCGTAAAACCACCAATGCAAAATGTATTAAAAAAAGGGCATACATTTACAAAAAGGTAGTATAGTTGCGCAGTAGAAAACAAAGCAAGCCGCAGGCCGGTCGGCTGTTCCGCCTGTCTTCCTGGATATGAGGGGTGACGCGGCGTGCTGATGTGGGGGGATCCAGGATGCGTCCACTCGGATTTTCCCATCTCCCTTCTATAAATATAGGAGTGAGATGGCTCCAGGTAAACAACCCTCCACCCCCTGCTTGTACAATCTCTGTTAGACCTACCAACAACCATGTAGTGCACGGGCCTGCCTGATTGTAGATAAATGAATTGGATGGTGTAGGTGGGTCCTGATATTACATACAGATTACAGTAGCTTTGGTAAATCTAAAGGAGATGTAAAAAAAAAAAAAATTGCACAATCAGACTGTAATCTATATGGTGACCCCCAAGGGAATTGAATGCTTTTCTGACACGAAGGAAAAAAATAGACATATTGAATTTTTTTTTTTTTGCACTGCTTTTTTCAGCTGCTCAAGTTTTCCCAGCACCATCTTCACATTTTTATCAGTACCTACCTTCCCACCCTAGCTCAAACATTCTACCTGTGAGATGGAATGATTAACACACTCGCCATTTGTCTTCCTGAGCGCCGGCTCTGCTCTTCCCTGTAATTAGTTATTAATTAAACGTCAGCAGTGTGATTAAATGCCAAGGAAAGTATGCTGAGGAATGGCATTAATGGTCACTACTGTACAAAAGCCACACAACACCTTGTTGTTGGAGGTTTTACAAGGTAATGGATTACTGGTTCCTATTAATGACATCGCTAAGACATGCCTAGTTGATTAAAGTAGACCTGTATTAAACAAAAAAACTTAATAAAATAGGACTTCAGGTTTTTCTCTTTAAAGGCTTAGTTCACTTTTTTTGTAGCATAATTTAAAGTAGAATTCCAGGATAAATCTAACTAATCTCAAGCATGTTTTCCTCCTTCTGAAAGCCATCTCCGGAGAGCCGACCGCTCTACCGCGCCTGGCCCCGCCCCTCTTCCCCGGGACACACACGCCTTCCCCGGGATACACACGCCCACTTAACACGCTGCTGCCCAACCGCCTGCTCTGACAGCCTGGCCGCCCGAAGTCTCTGTGCTCCCAAGTCCCAACGGCTGTCCATGGGGCACATGCGCAGTAGCTCAATCCCACGGACACAGGGACTGGACGCAGAGACACTTGGACTTCATTATATTCGATATACACATACATCATAGGTTTAACCTGTTGCCGACCGCCCACCGCAGTTATACGGCAGCAGGCAGCCGCTACCAGGCGAATCGCCGTAGCTGTACTTCGCTCGCTCTCGGGAGTCTAGGGGGCGAGCGTGCGCTTGTCAGCGGGGAAGCTGATGCAGCCTGACACCCGGGATCGCTCCCCGATGAGAGAAAACAACGGTCAGCTGTTGTAAACACAGCTGACCGTTCTTTTCCCTGGTATGTCATAGAGCCCCTGTGATCCTTCTATATAGGATCACTTGTCTTTATGGTCATTTGAGAAGCCACGCCCCCCCACAGTTAGAATCACTCCCCTAGGCTCACATTTAACCCCTTGATCACCCATAATGTTAACCCCTTCCCTGCCAGTGTCATTATTACAGTAACAGTGCATATTTTGTTAGCACTGATTACTGTAGTAATGTCACTGGTCCCCCCAAAAGTGTAAAAAATATCAGTCAGGGGTCCGATTTGTCCGCCGCAATGCAGATTGCCGCCATTACTAGTAAAAAAAAAAAGACACAAATCTTTTCCGGTAGTTAGTGGACATGATAACTTTTGCGCAAACCAATCGAAATACGCTTATTTTTTTTTTTTTTTTTTACCAAAAATATGTATCAGAAAACAAATTGGACTAAAATGTTAAATTTTGATTTTTACATTTTTTTTTCTTGAGAATGTCATATAGCAGAATGTGAAAAATATTGTTTTTTTTTTTTCAAAATTGTCGCTTTTTTTTTTTTTTATAGCGCAAAAAATAAAAATTGCACAGGTGATCAAAAACCACCAAAAGCTCTATTTGTGGGGAAAAAAGGACTTACATTTTATTTAGGTACAGCATCGCACGACTGAGCAATTCTCCGTTTAAGTAATGCAGTGCCGAATCGCAAAATAGGGCCTGGTCAGGAAGGGGGCAAACCCTTCCAGTCTTAAAGTGGTTAAAGAGCCCATTTTTTTTTTTTTTTCCAAGATGAAAAAAATTACCTTTTTTTTTTTTTTTTCCATTTCTTTTTTTTTTTAGTGTAGATGTGAGATCTGACGTCTTTTTGACCCCAAATCTCACATTAAAGACCTGTCATGCTTATTTCTGTTACAAAGGATGTTAACATTCCTTGTAATAGGAATAAAAGTAATCAAAAGTTTTTATTTTTTTTTTTTTAAACTGTGTAAAAATAAATAGGAAAAAAAAAAATGAAAGCGCCCCATCCCCGTTAGCTCGCCGCAGAATCGAACGCATACCCAAATCACGCCCACATATGTAAATGGTGTTCAAACCACACATGTGAGGTATCGCCGCAATCGTTGGAGCGAGAGCAATAATTTGAGCTCTAGACCTCCTCTGTAACTCTAAACTGGTAATCTGCAGAAATTTTTAAAGTGTCGCCTATGGGGATTTTTAAATACCAAAGTTTGTTGCCATTCCACGAGCATGACATGTTGGGTATCTATTTACTCGACGTAACATCTTTCACATTAAAGAAAAAAAATTGGGTTAACTTTACTGTTTTCTTATTTTTTATTAAAAAAAAAACTTTTTTTTTTCCAAAAAGCTTTTGTTTATAAGACCGCTGCGCAAATACAGTGTGATAAAAAAAATATTGCAACAATTTCCATTTTATTCTCTAGGGTCTCTGCTAAAATATATATATAATGTTTGGGGGTTCTAAGTAATTTTATAGCAAAAATAAACCTGATTTTAACTTGTAAACCACAAGTGTCAGAAAAAAGCCGGTCCAGAAGTGGTTAAACGAATGGTACCACAACCCAATGCCCATAGTACCTTTTAATGAATATGCATTGCAGTAACACACAGTATAACGCCCGTCCCTGCAGTGCACATGTGTGGAACCAGCTTTAAAGAGGTGATCCCAGCAGATAGATGTTGGCTTGGACACCAGGAGTTGTATGCCCACAGGCTCCAGGGATGCAAATACAGTCCTGTTTTCCGTAAATCACATCTCTGGAACTTTCAGGCATCCTGCAGAAAAAAAGTAACCCCCCCCCCCCCTCCTGTACTTTGGTGTCTGTATTTAAGATCGATTTCACAGGAAATCACATGTAAAGTCATGGAGAAGGGAGGCACAATAGTGACAGTCGCAGGGGTAGGCTAAAAAGAGGTCCGTCTTTTGACGTGGATAGGCTGAGCTGTGGAAGAACTAGAAGTCCCAGCATGCTTTGTCAGCCAGTGACACACCCCCGATCTTGTCTGGTCTGTGCCATGAAATTGTTAATGGGATGAGCGGTGTCTGGGCCCTGTGTGTGCTGATGTAGCAGTAGCACGTAGATCAATACAACATTAAAGCCACTATGTTTAATTAATGTTGTAATTTAGAGCTTTATCGGTCCACAAGGAGTGTCAGGCAGCAATTGTTTCTGTGCTGCTTAATAAACTTCGTCCTATGGGCATGTGACAGAAAGACCAGTGCAGCCATCTAGTCAGCCAGAGCTAAAATCCACAAAGTGTGTGGTTCAGATATAAGTTGGAAGGTAGCGCCATCTAGTGGATGCCAACCATAATGCGCTCATTTGCTGAATAGCAAAGACTTCACTTGGCTCTACATGGAAGCAGGCAGGGGTGGACCATGGGATAGGCAGAAGAGATGCATGTTTGTTTCAGGTCAGTGATTTAGTTTAAAGGCCTATGATAGCCAGGCAGCTTGCATTATCTGAGGGGGATCCACAGTGGCAGTCTGTACATTTCTGTAAGTACAGGGTAAATGACCATGGCCATCATTCAACCTGAAAGAAGGCCAGTGGCAGAGTTTCTGCGACGGACAGCACTGAAGGCTAGGTGAATGTTGCACCAAAAGCTGCTTTTTTTTTTAATAATCTTAAAGAATAACTCCAGGCATCGGGATGCTGTAAATCCGATCAGGGGTGCTCAGCCTTTTAAAGACTGAGGGCCACTTAACCACTTTACAACCGGAGGATTTTGCTGTCTTCCGTCCAGGCCACTTTTTGCGATTCGGCGCTGTGCGACTTCAACTGACAATTGCGCGGTCGTGCGACGCCGTACCCAAACGAAATTTACGTCCTTTTTTTCCCACAAACAGAGCTTTCTTTTGGTGGTATTTGATCACCTGTGCGATTTTTACTCTTTGCGCTATAAACAAAAAAAGAGCGTTTATTTTGAAAAAATAACAATATTTTTCACATTTTTTTATATGAAATTCCCCCCAAAAAAGATGTAAAAACCAATTTTTTTAAAAGTTTTTGGCCAATTTGTTTTATGCTACATATGTTTGGTAAAAAAAATCGCAATAAGCGTATTTTGATTGGTTTGCGCAAAAGTTATTGCGTTTACTAACAAAGGGAAAGATTTCTGTCATTTTTGGTGTTTTTTTTTTAACGCGTAATGGCGGCGATCTGCGATTTTTTTTTTGCGGGACTGCGACATTGCGGCGGACAGACCGGACCCCTGACTGACATTTTTGACACTTTTGGGGGTACCAGTGACATTACTGCAGTAATCAGTGCTATATATATGCACTGTTACTGTAAAAATGACACTGGCAGGGAAGGGGTTAATTTTATTGGAGAGGGAGGGGTTAATGTATGCCTGGTGCTTACTGACGTGTAGGGGGGGAGGTGACTATGTGATTCATGGACAGATCGGATGTCCAGCTATGCTGAACAGTCCGATCTGTCACTCCCTGTCACTATGGAGATCCGCCCGCTGTGTTTACACACAGCGGGCGGATCTCCAGACTCGATCCCCGACGATCGGGTAAGAGCAGCGGCGATCGCCGCTGCTCCTCCCCTGGCCCGACTCCCGCTGTGAATGAAAACAGCGGGAGCGAGCCTCCGGCGGCGCGCAAGCGCCGCCCAGAAGGGGAGGAGTCCAGTCACGTTAATACTACGTGACTGGACGGGAACGAGCCACTCTGCCGCAGTAGTATTACTGTAAGCGGTAGTAGAGTGGTTAAGTGATTTGTTAACCGTTCGTGGGCCACAACGAAATGAAATAATTCAGAATGTTAATTTTTTTTATTTTGAATAGCATAATGAACATTTTCCTCCTGTAGCCACTGAATGCCAGTGGGAGGGAGAGGAGGAGAAGCCGGTTTTCAGTGGTTGCAGGAGGAAAATGGAGGGGATATGTTTCTGCATATGCTGCCCCTCCTGTCCAAGTGTAAAACAGAATTTGACAGAGAGGCCACACAGGCCCCCTGGAGCAGGGGCAAGGTCACCATTGTGACCCCTAATGCTACACAAGGGGTAGAAGAGGTGTAGTAAAAACGCATCTCAACTATGGGGTTTTACCAGCCACCAAATATATAAAAAAAAAAAGTAAATAAAAAGTGCGCTTTCCTGGTTTGAGGGCCACATCAGAGGGTTCCAAAGGCCACAGGTTGAGCAGCCCTGCTGTACATCGTTACAATGCTCCAGCTTGGACCAATGTATCTGTGTATATGACATACCTGTCTGATACCTGCTGAGCGGCTGATCCTTTACATTGTGAACACAGCTCTCCACGGGCACCATTCAGAGAATGCTTTGCATTTACTAAATGATTGCAAAGTTTTTTTTTTTTTTTTTTTCCAATTAGTTGTAAACCTCAGATATAAAATATGAACAAAGCTTATCCCTCAATAATTTGCTTTTCTGAACGCTCAGACAAGCTTTATAAATTCTGGACTTTGAACGAATGTAGAGAAAAGGTAACACCAGATAAACAGGTACAACTTATGTAGGAGGATTTGTTTCATCTCTATCACTTCACTGGATATATGTAAGGGTTTACAACCACTTTCAGTGATTTTCAGCTTCCAGTGGCATCGGTCTGGTACACATTATACATAATTACATTGGTCTGAGCTGGACGATGCCTGGAATTGTTCTTTAGGAACATCAGCAAAAACATTTGTTTTTTTTTTGTTTTTTTTTGCATGCAAACTTTTATTGAAAAAAATTGATTTATGGTGGTACAAAAGAAGTTGACAAGTTATTATAAACATTGGTATCACATAAGGTTTACAAAAATGATTTCTTCTTTTTTTTCTTAATCCAATAATGCATTTTGATGTAAGGTCAGGTAAGAGGATATCAAATAAACTACAAGAAGTTGCCAATTTAAAACTGCATCAATGAAGTTGTATATTGAACAAAACATATAAACGGGTTTATAAACATTCAGGATGGTTGCATGAAATCGAATATTTAAGTATTTATGTACTTGTATCTCTAATATCAATAGATTGAAAAAAATAGCTCTGAGTGTGTAACCCATGGATTCCATTCGTTCGTATGAAATTGCATAGAATTCTAGATGGTGTGAAAGATTTTTTTATAAGATAAATAGAATTTAATCTTGCTTTAAGTTGGGGGATAGGAAAAGAAGCTGATTTCCAATGCATGGCGATCAACCATTGTATTTGTAGAAGGTTTAATATAGGGGTAAAAAGAAGACCGGGAGAGAAAGTGTGATATTATTATCTGAAATCTTCAATGTGAAGATTTCTAACTGATGCCAAATGAAAGAAATTTTTCCACAATTCCTAAAAATATGGGCAATAGAGCCTGGAGAGGAGCATCCTCTATAACAGTAAGATGAAGTGGATGGGAAAATGGCGTGTAGTTTCAGAGGCGTAAGGTACCATCTAGTGATCCATTTGATAGGGGTTTCGCATATCGTGAGGGATCTGGTACATTTCCTAAGATTTTCATTGCAGATATGTCATTCTTCTATCGTGAGTGTCAATGGACATTCCTCTTCCCATTTGAGCATATATGGAAGTTTACTTAGTGGAGTGGTATTGATTAAGTTATTATATATTATAGATATAAGGCCTTTACCTCTGGGATTTTTAAGGCATATGTTTTCATAAAAAGTCGGGGTGGATATTAGATAGCTGGAAATGCGTTTGGAAAAAATGTCTAATTTGTAAAAAGTTGCAGTGTTCATTATTTGGGATTTGGTATTTAGAATGTAGGGAGGCGAAATCAGAAAAAAATGAATTAGTGATGAATTTATAGTGTTATTAAATTCTTATTAATCTATATGGAAAAGATATTCGTGTTGTGTAGACCCAAGGGAAAACATTTGTTTTTAAACTGGAGATCTAAATAAAAGTGATATTTGTCATTGACTGAGCAAAAAAAAAAACGCAACTGGGAGGACGTATGAGGTCTAGTCTTCAGATACCGTGAAGTTTCTGTACCAATAATCAGTCCTGTTTCAGAATCTGAATAATTCATATTCCCATCACACACCTTCCCATCGCACACCAGCTGGACACTGGATCAATCACAGATACATACATATTCCCATCGCACACCTTCCTGGATAGAGGCACGTCAGTTGTGGGTGCTGCAGCGATCACCAGCTGGACACTGGATCAATAACGGATACATACATATTCGCCAGCACTCCAAGGATCATGCACAGCAGTCTGAATAAACTATTTATTGCAAAAGGATTACATTAAGATAGGTGCAACGTTTCGGAGTCATGCAGGACCCCTTCGTCAGGCATGTGATCTATTTCAGAATCTGTATTCCTGTGTTTTGTATAGTCTGGTTTACTGAAGATGAGATCCCTGTTGTAAAAAGCAATGTTTACCAAACCTCTTCTCCAGTGCCACATACATTTCATGTTTTTGTAGGTGTTCACACAGGTAGGTAAATGACACCGCAGTCTTGGCATTTAGCAGATATAGGAAGCCCTGGTATAAGGAAGATGGTATTATGCATGGTTTTGGCCATATTCATAGCTGATCCCTCTGAGGTTCCTATATATATTCAATGTTAACAATCTGTCAATGTTTGTCCCTGTTTCTTCAGAATGGAAATAAAGATGGCTCCCCGAACATGCTTGGCACTGAGATTTGGGCAGCGAGCACATTTGACTCAACAAGGTAAGCGGGATTAGAATTTTAGACAGACTTGTAGAAATGTATTTCATGTTTTTATGCTTAAAGTGGTTCTAAAGCCTAAAGGTTATTTACATTTATGCATTCCATGCATAAAGATAAAAAACCAGTGCCCCCCCCCCCCCAAATATTTACCTGAGCTCCCTCCGATCCAGCGAGGTTCACAATAGCCTTACTGTCCCGGGACTCTCCGTCCTCATTGGCTTCCACTGCTGTCAATCACAGCCAATAACGGGGGGGGGGGGTTGATGAGTGTGCCTAGCCGCGGCTCTGTGTCTTATAGACGCATAGAGCAGCAGCTCCGGAGCAAGCACGCAGTGGTGCCCACATGGCAGGCAGCTTTTGTCTGGGGGCACTGCTCAAGAGGGAGGAGCCAGGAGTGTGGACGAGGACCCGGAAAGAAGAGGATCAGGGCTGCTCTGTGCAAAACCACGGCACAGAGAAGCTAAGTATAACGTGTTTGTTACTTTTAAAAAAAACAAAGCTTTAATACCAGTTTAAGTGATTCTAAACCTTTTTTTTTTTAAATGGTAAACATGTCCTATAAAGGTTTTGCACAGAGCAGCCCCAAGCCGCCTCTTCTGGGGTCCCCTGCCGGCACTCCTGGCTCCTCCTCTTTAGTGAGTGCTCCTATAGAAAGACCCGTCATATGGGGGCACATATGCAGACTCAATCCTGAGCCATACTGCCTGCGTCCATAGACTGCAGCTCGGCACCCCCCCCCATCACAGCATTTGATTGATAGGGGCAATGGCTCCCACTGCTGCCTCTTTCTTGTGAGGGGAGAGAGCGTGAGAAGAGCCGCTGCTCTCACGCACAGCACTAGATCGATATCGGGCTCAGGTAAGTACTTAGGAGGACTGGGGGGATCCTGATCACAGAACTTAGGATTAAAAAAAAAAAAAAAAAGACCTTAAAGGGTAACTCCACTTTCATGAGAAAAAAAATGAGCCAACAAAAAACAATATAGTGTATACAATTGTGCACAAGTCATATTGTAATTGAATGTTACTAAAAATGACCTTTCCTTTTCAATCTGCTGTTACTGTAATTTTCTGAAAAATGCAATGCATTATGGCTACCTGGAGGCGTTCTCTACGCAGATGGTGTACAGAACGCCCCCCCCAGGTATGTCATTTCCCACTTGTATGATCTGCCTATTGATTTTCCCAGAAGTCTACACTAAGATACAAATTTGATTTTGAACCTCCCCTGCAACAAAAATGCCATTTTTGGTGAGATTCCCAATGGGAAATCACGTCTAAAGGAATGCAGACCCTGCCACTTTCCTCATTAGAGCCCCGCAGGTACAGCAGCTGATTGATAATGATAAAACAATTCCCATACAGATTCACTCTTCACATGGACACAGACAAACAAATAGCTATTTTCAAGAATAACAAAAGAAAGGGCTCTGCAAAAAAGTTTGTTAAAATCCTTGCTATGAACGTAGAACACTCAGAGGGGAATCTTTTTTACTCAACAAAAAAGGAGTTACTCCCTCATTCCCTTTCAGGTTTGCTTTTAAAGGTAATTTCAAGTCTACACAAAAATATTCCCTTAATTACTAATAAAAGGGCTGTTTTAAATGACCCTTGCTATTCCTTATGCTAGCAAAGTAGCTGCATAGAGACCGTTGTAAGCTGTTTGTTGCACCCTCGCTCCTGTCCCAACTCTACTAATGTGTAGATAGCAGCTGTGGAAACTCTATGTAAAAATCCTCTTTACATTCAGAACATAATACACTCTTTCTTATTGTGCTTAGATAACACATTAAAGTGGTATTAGACCCAAAACTAAAAATGTAACATATTGCAGCTTACCAATCATTAGATGACTGTATCAGTTCTCTCATTTTAGGCTTTTTTGCTCTGTTTTCCCCTGGTGATCTGGCCAGTAACACACCACCTATATTAGAGCGCCCCCACTCTGGATAAAGGATAACGGAGGGCACCTTTGGACACCAGCATTGCTAGTCTGGGGGGAGAGGAGTGTTAGAGATACTATCAGATTTAAATACACTAACATATTCCAGCTAATAATTTATAAGCAGTTACGACTGCAATGTAATAAATGTTTGGGTTTAATACCACTTTAATTTCAGCTATGAGAAGGGGTGATGTAATATCCATGCAGAATTCATAAACTGAATATTTGTGAAGGTAAAAAAAAATAATTTACAAAGTGTTCTAACACTGCAATCTAGGGATTGCTAGACAGGTATGACAGGGGAGTGGGGTCAAACAACTTCCTGCAACTATGAGTGGTACTGTTAGATGGGATAGCATGGGTCCCTTTAAGTGGTTGTAAACCCTTACATATACTCAGTGAAGTGACTGGTCTCAGGTAATACACAGAGATAAAACAAAACATCCTGCATAAGTTGTACCTGTTTACCTGCAGTCTTCTCTTCTCTACACTTGCAATTGCTGAATATTTAAAGCTTGTCTGAGAGTTCAGAAAAAAGAGGACAGAGAGCTGAAGTCACACTCTTCAGAACTCAATGAGAAGAGCTCTGAAAGCTGATTGGAGGGAAGGGGGGGAAGGGACCTACCCCTCTCCACACAGGAAAAGAGCTGAGGCTGTTAATCAGCTGGAGGTCCCTCCACTGTCCCCTTTTTTTCTCTTGGTGTCAGGAAAATTTGTCAGAAGCGACTCATGCTGATAGCAGAGAAAGGGGGCAGCATGCAGAAATTACACTTAGTGCTCTAAATTGAGACGAGTACATACTATAGAGGGATATGCTTTGTTCATATTTTATTTCTGGGGTTTACAACCACTTTAAATTACTCACTAAGCCCTAATAACTATTTTGGCTCAGTTTCTAATGCTGGGGGTTAGGCAGTTCGTGATCTGCAAATTGGCTGATCTGCTCTATAATTTGTTGTGTCTGCCCACCTGGCCTTCAATATGAACTCCAGGTGAACAAATAAAGACACAGATGAAATACTTGGAAGCTGTTTTACCTGCTGAAGGATTTGTATTGCTATCCATCCAGTCCTGAGTTTTACACAGCTATGGAATTGGTTTTGATCTCTATAAGGCTATAAGAATACGTGTCTGCCTTCGTCCCTGAGTAAATTGTATATATTGGGTTGGTACCTCGGGCCAATTGGGGTGGGACTTTAGAGGCAGCCTCTAAAGTCCCACCCCAATTGGCCCGAGGTACCAACCCAATATATACGAGTTTTACACAGCTATGACATACAGCACAGCCCTGTCTGGCTAGGAAGAGACCTGATTTTTCTCTGTTGCAGTTCAGTATCACTTACAGGTCTTGTCCCTCCCCCTGCATTTGATTGGACAGCGAAAGTAGAAGCATGAACATGATTTCATATCTGTCACTCTGCTCTCATCTCCAACACTAATTTTTAGCACATGAGCAACTCCTTGTGCGGATTCTTCCTTTGCTAATATGAGGTCAAATTTAGGGGCTTGCACTACTAGCATTACTATTCTAAACTCAGCGGCTTTTAGGGTGGGCGGCCTTCTTTCCCTTTTCGATGGAGGACTAATGTGATGGACATTTTTTTTATATTGCAGAGAATAGAATGTTTTTATTGTATTAATGGTCGTTTGTTCTCTCTCACAACTTTTCTTATTACCTGACAAGCTGTTGCACTTACTATATAACTTTATTTTCTGCCATCTTTAGTGGAGCGACGTGGGACCTGCAGCCAGAAAAATTGGACTTCACTCAGTTTCACAGAAAGCTCCGCAACACCCCAAAGCACCCCCTGCCTCAAATAGACCGCGAAGGGTAACTACTATTATTTTTCTTGCTCTGAATATATTCTGTGAGTACACATATTTAGTTAGTATTATAATGGTTTACCTGGAAGTCATTTTTAACCACTTCCTGTCCGACTTATAGTAAAATGACGGCTGGCAGGGTTTGCTCTCGTTCTGAAATGTCGTCATATGATGGCGCCCCAGACCCGCCACTCTCGCGTGCCCGTGGGGGACGCACAGCACGGGGATCGCAGCCGTGCCGTGTTCCTAGGACACGGTGCCGTCCCCTATCTCAGTAAAGAGTCGATGACGTGGTGTAACGAGAGAATTACCTACCCCGTGAGAAAAACCTACCCCTCGTCACTTCCGGCCAGGAACAGCTGAGCAGCGCAGCAGTGCGCATGCTCACAGCCCCGGATACCTAATGGAAGAGCTGAGGATCAGACTAGTGCGCATGCGCACTAGTCTGAAACGATCTCGGTGTCCGTTAAAAAACCTACCGACGCGGCGGTGACATAGAATAGCTGTGCTGCACTATGAGTCATCTCCGCTCCTGTCCCGGTCACTTCCCTGATCTTGGCTAGTAAATATAAAAGCGGCTGGCGGCTCCGTGATTTATCTTTTCATACAGCCGCCGCCGCTTTTATATTTAGTAGCCGAGAGCAGGGAAGTGACCGGGACAGGAGCGGAGATGACTCATAGTGCAGCACAGCTGTTTTAATGTAACTGCTCGCGTTACACAGACTGCCGTGAACCGGAAGTGACGGGGGTAGGTTTTTCTCACGGGTAGGTAATTCTCACGGAACACCGGCTCTTTACCCATGTGATCGGCTGTGTCCAATCACAGCCTGTCACATGTTAACAAGGAAGTGCCGTTTATCGGCACTGACAGTGTGTGGCGAGGAGAGCTGATTAGCAGTATCTCCTCACAGGGGAGACCTGTACAGGTAATCAGGGCACTGATCATCAGTGCCCTGATTACAGTACAGCCCCATCAGTGCCGCCAGTCAGTAGTGCCTGCTCATCAGTGCCACCTAATCAGTGCCGCCTCATCAGTACCCATAAGGGCCACCTCATCTGCGTACATCAGTTAAGGGGAAAAATTACTTGTTTAAAAAATTTACTGACAAACTGAGAAAAAGTTTAGTTTTTTTTGCTAATTTTGTGGTCTTTTTTTCCTTTTTTTTGGCAAAAAAAATAAAATAAAAAATCCAGCAGTGAATAAATACCACAAAATAAAAGCTCTATTTGTGTGAAAAAAAAATGATAAAAGTTTAAAATGCAAAAAAGTTGGCCTGGGCAGAAAGGGGGTAAAAGTGCCCAGTAGGCAAGTGGTAATTGTGACTTTCACATTTTTTTTTTTACATGCTTGCCATCACATTCAATAAACTCAACTTGGAAACATGGCTTTCAACACACTGATAGCGTTCTTTACATTAGGGCTGAACTCCGGGCACAAGAATGTTCATTTAAATATATTCCCTGATAGCCACAAAGGGTATAAATATACTTTGTGTGCTACAAATGCCTTTGAAAACCCAGATATTACCTATTAAATGTAGTAGTAACATCACTGTGCTGAACCGAATAGCCCGCATAAATTTATTTAAAATAATTTATCTCCCAAAATTCAATTACAGCATCTCACAAAAGTGAGTACACCCCTTACATTTTTGTAAATATTTTTTTTATATCTTTTCGTGTGACAACACTGAAGAAATGACACTTTGCTACAATGTAACGTAGTGAGTGTACAGCTTGTATAACAGTGTAAATTTGCTTCTCCTCAAAATAACTCAACACACAGCCATTCATGTCTAAACCGCTGGCAACAAAAGTGAGTACACCCCTAAGTGAAAATGTCCAAATTGGGCCCAATTAGCCATTTTCCCTCCACTGTGTCAAGTGACTCGTTAGTGTTACAAGGTCTCAGGTGTGAATGGGGAGCAGGTGTGTTAAATTTGGCATCACTCTCTCATACTGGTCACTGAAAGTTCAACATGGCACCACCTCATGGCTAAAAACTCTGAGGATCTGAAAAAAGATTTGTTGCTCTACATAAAGATGGCCTAGGCTATAAGAAGATTGCCAAGACCCTGAAACTGAGCTGCAGCACGATGGCCAAGACCATACAGCGGTTTAACAGGACAAGTTCCACTCAGAAACAGGCCTTGCCATGGTGGACCAAAGAAGTTGAATGCACGTGCTCAGCGTCATATCCAGAGGTTGTCTTTGGGAAATAGATGTCTGAGTGCTGCCAGCATTGCTACAGAGGTTGAAGGGGTGGGGGGTCAGCCTGTCAGTGCTCAGACCATACGCAGCACACTGCTTCAAATCGGTCTGCATGCTTGTCGTCCCAGAAGGAAGCCTCTTCTAAAGATGATGCACAAGAGAGCCCGCAAACAGTTTACTGAAGACAAACAGGCTAAGGACATGGATTACTGGAACCATGTACTGTGGTCTGATGAGACCAAGATAAACTTATTTGGTTCAGATGGTGTCAAGCGTGTGGCAGCAACCAGGTGAGGAGTACAAAGACAAGTGTGTCTTACCTACAGTCAAGCATGGTGGTGGGAGTGTCATGGTCTGGGGCTGCATGAGTTCTGCTGGCACTGGGGAGCTACAGTTTTATTGAGGGAACCATGAATGCCAACATGTACTGTGACATACTGAAGCAGAGCATGATTGATCTGCTCCCTTTGGAGACTGGGCCTCAGAACAGTATTCCAACAGAACGACCCCAAACACACCTCCAAGATGACCACTGCCTTGCTAAAGAAGCTGAGGGTAAAGGTGATGGACTGGCCAAGCATGTCTCCAGATCTAAACCCTATTGGGCATCTGTGGGGCATCCTCAAACCGGAAGGTGGAGGAGTGCAAGGTCTTTAACATCCACCAGCTTCGTGATGTTGTCATGGAGGAGTGGAAGAGGACTCCAGTGGCAACCTGTGAAGCTCTGGTGGACTCCATCCCCAAGAGGGTTAAGGCAGTGCTGGAAAATAATGGTGGCCTCACAAAATATTGACACTTTGGGCCCAATTTGGACATTTTCACTTAGGGGCGATATCACTTTTGTTGCAAGCGGTTTAGATAATATATATATATATATATATATATATATATATATATATATATATATATATATATATATATATATATAAAAAATAAAATTGCATTACAGATAACCTAAAATATTTACAAAAACATAAGGGTTGTATTAATTTTTGTAAGATACTGTATGTTTATCGGAATTGCCCTTTTTGGATAGCTGGTTCTTTAGGGATGTTGACTGTTGTGTTGGCTCCTTCCTCTAGGAGGGTCCCCCCCTCACCTGGCGAAGTCCACCCTCCAATTTCCGTTGCGCTGTGGAGGTCTGGTCTGGCATTACCTAATTGTTTGGTTTATTATAGGGCAGCTATCCTGGGCACCGTTAGATGGTGGTGTATGCAATCTAGGGCAAATGCGGTCTGTCTGGAAGACCCCCTCCTTGGCTCCCTTATGGAACTTAGCAACCTGGCGTATAGCGGCCCTAGGGCCTATGCTTCCCTCACGCAACCTACTAGAGTTACGCTTTGAATCTGGACTCCGGCTAGGAAACGTTTTTGCAGCCCAAACAATCGTCCCCGCATCACCCTTTGTGCGTCAACCCTTCTCTGTCCCATTTTAGACTTTTACGGGACCCCCAGGGGAGGGTCCGGTATGGAGTCAGGACGCTTGGGGATATCATGCCCACGGGTACCTTATTGTCTTTCCAGGATCTTTTCTCAAAATCTAGATTGCCTAGGTGGATGTACTTCTGTTACCGACCTTCCACATCATTTCCTTGCAAGATAAACTGATTTCAACAAAATTTTTGCATGAGCATATTACACGCCTCAGAGGTTGCAGTAAGGTGTCCTGACTGTTTACGCTGTCATTCTTGTGTTGGAACAGATTACCATTTGTTTTAGACTTGCCCAAGAGTGGCTCAGTTCTGGATGAAAGTATTCTTCCTAATACCCGCCTGCAACTGTCCCTTCCACTCTCCCCTGAGCTTGCACTTTTGAGGCCTCACTACACTAAATTATTGATTTCTTACTTGCTGTACTATGCTAAGAAGGAACGACTTTGTTAATGTAGGATGGGTAGCTGTTTTTCAACTTCAAAACTTTGCTCTACCCACCATCTCCCTGCTATCTAGTATGAGAGCCTCAGTTCATTGGACTGGCATTTTAGACACTGCACTCTGCCCCTGAGTCAGAGAGGATGAGTCTCTCCTAACCTTAAGGATCTTGTATCCTCCAGGCTCACAGAGTCATCTTAAACGCCTTTTCTCTATCGCTCATTGACAGATGTAGTCCTCGGTGATACAGCACCTTCGGGTTATGTTGCCTCCACAGGAGTAGGACTAGACAGGAAATAAAATGCTCTGGCCACACCCTAGGGGCAGTCCCAGAGGGTATATCCTCTCTCTCTCTGCCTCAGCAAATCAGTTTTTTTCTGTCTAGTCAGGAGTAAGGACCTAGATACCTTGCTGGGATCTTCGGTCCTGGCAGGATTTTTTTCTTAGAAAATAATTTTTTAAGACAGCTTTTTTTCTCCAGTGTTCCTGTGAGATCTTCAAGCAAGAAAGCTGAACTGGGCGACGGGCTGGATGTTGAGATCCGGTGGTCACCCCAGTTCAGCCTACGAGCGCGTGCAGGCCATAGCTCCGCGCTGGGTCGGCCGCGACATAGTCCCACTGGACGGGGACTGACCCTGCGAGTTAAACGTCTTGCTGAAACGCCAAAGACCATGAGTCACGGCGCCCGTATTGGTCGACAGCCCTCCTACCTCGGTGGAGAGGGGTACTGTCAGGAGTTGGCGCCCGCCTGGTTCCGGTATGGTGAGTAGTATGTTCCCCCTTTCCCCCTGACGGGTCTTGTGGTGAACGCGGGCCCCTCTCTGTAATGGTAAGGATGGGTTCCCCTCTATCCTACAACATGTCACAGATCCCCCTAATTGAGTGTGATTTTTGTGTACAAGAAGCCAGGAGGCTTGGTTTGGGAGCTGACAATCTAATTGTAAAGATGTGTAAATGATTGTAGTCAGTGGCAGTACTAGAACTTTACTGTGATAGTATAAGGTATCCTACCTGTCAGTAGCCACAGGGCGATGTCTATACATGTATACTGCATTCCAGATCATTCCTCCAGCTAAGCAGCAGACCGCATACGGCCCGCTGGGGTCCGGTACCTCCGACCACGCTGACCACCATGAGGGTGAAGGGTTGTGAGGCCGAGATCCTTCTGCAGACATGCCGCTATTCTGTGCAGGCCGCCGCTATTGTCTGGTAGATCGCACGAGGCCGCCATTTTGGTGTAGCCTCGTGTCTCCAGCATGGGGGCGGCCATGTTTGAGGTGACTCAAACACCTCATGGAGCCAGGGGGAGGAGCCGGCAGGTGTGTTAAGGGGCTGAGCCGCCTCTTTTACCCAGGAAATAGGGCCAAAGACTTCCTGTCTGTAACAAGACAAGCACTGAGCAAGCTGATGAAAACTTCTGTGCATCAGGGATGAGCCTTGGGGTCTGTCTCTCTCTCTGTGGGGTCCAAAAAGGCAGGTAACACTGAGGGGCGCTGTTGCGACTGGGGGACACAAAAAAAAAAAAAAATTTTTTTTTTTTTACTTTGTCATTTTTTGTCGCTGGCAAGTGTCTTGTATAATCATTGACCCTGCCACATAGGTATCCCCACCTGATCCCCTCAAGGTGGCCGCAGGACCCTCCAGTACCCCACTTGTTTTTAATGCATTATCGGCAATTTTGGAGTCTTTGGTATCCCGTGTGGAGGTGGCCTGTCAGGGACGGGGGTCAAGTAGCGACCCCCGCCTACCCCTATTGTTTATCAGATACTTCAGATACGGATTCGGAACTGGTCAATACAGTTGCAGGTCCCTCTTAGGGGGCTGTTGTCTCAGGTAATATCTCCTCAGCAGTGAGGAGCACGTTTCTGCCTCCGCCATAGCACAAGAGTGGTGGATGCACTAGTTGTGTCCGTCCGGGAAACCTTTAGTCTTGAGGTTACACCGGCAGAGGTAGCTGAGACTGAGATTCCTTTTTGGTACTTGTTAGCCTACCAAAAGGGCGAAGGATTTTCCTTTACCCAAATGGGGTCGTTTTGAAACGAACCCCTGTTATTTCCAAACGCATGGCTAGGTGCTATCCGTTTGAGGAATTCCTCTTTATAGGATAGACGGTACCACCTGCTGTCTTGCCACAGACTGTTAGGATAAAAAGACCTCGTAACTAACGAGGACCTTCCTTTTCTGCTCATATAGAGTTGTTCGTTCCGCGAGGGCGGGCGATAAGGCGAAACCCTCCAAAGCCCCTTTAGAGGGGTTTCAAAGGGCGCTGGTCGGGTAAACAAAGAGTCCGGCTCAGCCAAGCCTGAAGAATATAGCCTGATGCGCCCCTACCCATCTCTGGGGTGGGGGGGGGGGGATGTCTTCACCGGTTTCTGGAGGACACAGGATCGAGTTTCGATCACTTCCACCGGTGCGATTCTGCTCTTCTAACATTGAACGGTTTCAGGGGTTCTATTCGAACCTATTCACAATGCCCAGGAAAGAGGGCAAGGTGCGTCCAAATCTGGACTTGGGAAGAAATAGAGTCCATCCGTACAGTGGTGGCCTCCCTGCATAAAAGAGATTTCCTGGCGTCCATAGACATATAGGATGCCTATCTTTATATCCCCATCATTGCAGGACATCAGCGTTTTTTCGCTTTCCCAAAGATCATCCCTGGTTCCCACCAGGAGACTGAACTATCTGGGCCTAAGGTTGGATACATCCTGGGCAAGAGAGTTTCTCCTTGCTGGGAAACTCCAGAAGGTTCAGTCAACGATTCGGATGTTGCTGTCTGTCAATTGGCTGGGACTGGTGGTGGCCTTCTTAGAGGCAGTACCGTATACCCAGTCTCATACCCGAATTCTCCTGAAGGAGATTCTTTTTTAATGGAATCAGAATTCCGATTCCCTGGACAATCGGATCCGGTTGAGCGAGCGGACCAGGAAGTCTCCGATGCTCAACCAGGGGAAGTCATTTCTTCCGATAGTATCCAGATTACCAATAAGGGTATCGGAACTGATAGCGATCAGATTTTGTCTGATTTACTGGATCGAGCAGCTCTAGAGCAGGCCGATTCGGATCCAATCGCATATGGCGTCTTCATCCAGAGGTTTTTTCCCTAGCTGTCCCTTCATTGGGACATCCCGGATGTGGATCTGTTGGCACCTTGGCCTAACAGGAAGGTGCGGAGGTTTGTAGCTCGCGCCACGATCCTCTAGCGGACGCAGCAGAAACGCTGATCGCCCCGTGGGGGCAGTATCAGCTACGGCATGCCTTCCATCCTCTCAAGTTGCTGCGGGAACTTCTTCGCAGGATAGAGGTGGAGGGAATTCCAGTTATTCTGGAAATTCTGGATTGACCTCGTCAAGCCTGGTACGCCGACTTGGCGAGGCTAGTCGCGGACGCTCCTTGGAGACTTCCTCTCAGGGAGGATTTGCGGTCTCGGGGACCGATCTTCCATCTTGCTTTACAGTCGCTTGCTTAATGGCCTGGCCATTGAGACCAGGTACTGAAGGACAAGGGAGTGTCAGCTTCAGTTATTCCTACCTCCAGTTAAAGCAAGGAAAGCGACTTCCAGCACATGGAAGTCTTATATTGCATGGTGTGAATCTATTGGATTTCCCCCACAGACCTATTCGGTGACCCGAATTTTGGTCTGTCTGCAACAAGGGGTTGAGCAGAAACTATCCTTGAGCACGATCAAGGGTCAGGTTTTCGGCGTTAGCAATCTTCTTTCAAGAAACCTTTGGCTAATCATTCCTTGGTGCGGAATTTCATCCAGGGGGTGCGACATCTGGCTCCGCCAGTGCGCGCACCCTTACCGCCTGGTATCTTAATTTAGTGTGGTCGGTTCTTCAGAAACTTCTCTTTGAAGATATTAGGGAGATTCCCTTGCTTACATTCCCAGAAGGTGGCCTTCTTGGTGGCCATTACTTCTCTACGCAGGGTGTCAGAACTGGCCGCATTATCCTGTCGTTCCCCAGATCTGGTGGTTCATAGGGATAAGGTGGTTCTTCTTCCGAATCCATCCTTCCTTCCTAAAGTGGTTTTCGTAAGACGGACTCACTTTTTGTAATCACGGATAGCCCTTGAAGGGGGTTGCCTGTGTCTGCCGCGACCATATCTACATGGATCAGTCAGACGGTGGTACAGGCTTATTCTATTAAGGGTCGGAATCCTCCGTTCCCTGTTAGGGCGCACTTCACTCGAGCGCTCAGTACTTCCTGGGCCTTTCGCCATCAGGCGTCAGTGGTCCAGGTATGTAAAGCGGCCACCTGGTCGTCGGTACATACCTTTACAAAATTTTATAAAATTGATGTCATGGCATCGGCGGATGCCTCATTTGGCCGCAAGGTTTTGCAGGCCGCAATTTGAGGAGACCGGTGGTCTACCTCGAGGGTTTTTTTCTGTTTGAAAATTTTTTTGTTGAGTCTCATCATTAAGGATGAGCATTGTAAACTTCTAGTTGGCACCGGTTGGGCCTTCTAGATTTGGATTTGATTTCCATTTTCCCACCCCTCATTTGTGATACTGCTCTGGGACTTCCCGAAGGTGCTGTATCACCGAGGACTACGTCTGTCAATGAGCGATAGAGAAAAATGGATTTTTGTAAAATCTTACCGTAAAATCCTTTTCTCTTAGCTCATTGACAGACGTAGTACCCGCCCCTCTGTTTTTTTGAGTTGGGTTGGGTTAAATTCTCTAAAGACTGCTTTTATGACATAACTGATTTGCTGAGGCAGAGAGAGAGAGGATATACCCTCTGGGACTGCCCCTAGGGTGTGGCCAGAGCATTTTATTTCCTGTCTAGTCCTACTCCTGTGGAGGCAACATAACCCGAAGGTGCTGTATCACCGAGGACTACGTCTGTCAATGAGCTAAGAGAAAAGGATTTTACGGTAAGATTTTACAAAAATCCATTTATTACTTTACTTTTTATTTTTTGTAATGTTATCAGCAACACAGGAATTAAAAATAAATGCTGATGATTTGTTTTTGTTTTTATGGCCACATCAAGTGGCACACATCAGTACCATGTTTCAACATTGCTACAGATAAGTGGCAATCTTTAAATATATTTCTCTAGCGCTCATCGACAGACGTAGTCCTCGGTGATACACCACCTTCGGGTTATGTTACCTCCGCAGGAGCAGGACTAGACAGGAAATTAAAAAGCTTTGGCCACACCCTAGGGGCAGTCCCAGAGGGTATATCCTCTCTCTCTCTGCCTCAGCAAATCAGTTATTTTCTGTCTAGTTAGGAGTAAGGACCTAGATACCTTGCTGGGATCTTAGGTCCTGGCAAGAAATTTTTTTTTCTAAAAGGAATTTTGGACAGCTTTTTTTCTCCAGTGTTCCTGTGAGATCTTCAAGCAAGAAAGCTGAACTGGGCGACGGGCTGGATGTTGAGATCCGGTGGTCACCCCAGTTCAGCCTACGAGCGCGTGCAGGCCATAGCTCCGCGCTGAGTCGGCCGCGACAAAGTCCCATTAAAGGACTGAACCCGCGAGTTAAACGTCTCGCTGAAACGCCAAAGACCATGAGTCACGGCGTCTGTATCGGTCGACAGCCCTCCCGCCCCGGTGGAGAGGGGTACTGTCAGGAGTTGGTGCCCGCCTGGTTCCGGTATGGTGAGTAGTATGTTCCCCCTGTTTTCCCTGACGGGTTTTGTGGTGAACGCGGGCCCCTCTCTGTATGGTAAGAAAGAGTTTCTTTCTATCCTATAACATGTCACAAATCCTCCTACTTTGAGTGTGATTTTATGTGTGCAAAAGCCAGGAGGCTTGGTTTGGGAGCTAACAATCTATTGTATACATGTTTTAAAGATGTAATCTGTGGCATTCTGGGAATCTTATGGGTTAAGTATAAGCTACCTACCAGTCAGAAGCCATGGACATGTAGACTGCCTTCCAAGTCAGATCTCCAGCTAATAGCAGGCCTCCCGAACGGCCATGCGGTCCGCCAGGGCCGGTACCGCCAAACACGCCATATCCCCATGCAGAGAGAGTGTTGTGTGCCTGCAGCACACCGCTAGTCAGCACAGGCCGCCGCCATTTTTTTTTTGCTGGATCGCACGAGCCGCCATTTTGGCGTAGCCTCGTGTCTCCAGCATGGGGGCGGCCATGTTTTAGGTGATTCTACACCTCGTGGAGCTTGGGGGAGGCGCCGGAAGGCGTACAGAGGGGCGGAGCCGCCTCCTTTCTTCCTGGGCAGCCAGCCAAAAGACTTCCTGTTTGTCTAAGACAGCGCTGTAAGCTGTTGCAGTTCAACTCTGAACATCAAGTGGTGAGCCTGGGGGTCTATCTCTCTCTCTCTCTCGATCGATAGGGATCCCTAGCAGGTAACACTAAGGGGTTTTTTGTGGCGCTGAGGGTCAAAAAAAAAAAAAAAAGTTTTTCTTTACTTTGAATTATATCATCCGGGAAGTAACTGGAGTTATTATGGACCCTGCCACACAGATTCCCCCACCTGTTTCCCTCGAGGGGGCCTCGGGACCCGCCGGTGTACAGAGTATAGAGTCATTTACAGCAATTTTGGAGTCTATGGTGGCTCGGGTGGAGGCGGCCTGTCAGGGACGGGGGTCAAGGAAGCGACCCCCGCCTACCCCTATACTATCTGACACCTCTGACTCTGATTCAGAGATGGTCACTGCAGTTGCAGGTTCCTCTGCAAGGGCTGCTATCCCAGGTAAAGCCCCCTCAGACAGTGAGGAGGACGCTTCTTCTCCTGCTATAATTCAGGAAGAAGCATTGGTGGACGCACTAGTTGTGGCAGTGCAAGAAACCTTAAAACTTGAGGCTTTACCGGCAGAGGCAACTGAAACAGAGAGGCCGTTTGGGACTAATAAGCCCATCAAGACGGCGAAGGCTTTTCCTGTACCTAAATGTTTTGGAAATCAGATTAAAGGAGAATGGGAACATTCTAAACGTACCTTTACTATTTCCAAGCGTATTGCTAGACGCTATCCGTTTGAGGAATCCATCATTAAGAAATGGACGGTACCACCAGTCGTGGATCCGCCTATTTCCAGGCTGAATAAAGCCACGGTTATTCCAGTGGAGGACACTTCGTCCTTTAAGGATCCGGTGGATCGAAAGATAGAAGCGGAGTCCCGCACTATCTTTTCTCTGATAGGGTCAGCATTTAGACCAGTAATTGTTATTGGTCTAGTTTCCCAGACATTTACAGAATGGGCGAAGATGGTACGCCAAGATCTTAGGGGAAAAGATATTCCCCAGGAGACATCTGATTTGATAGAACAGATCATACAAGGGCTACGGTTTATCTGTGACGCAGCCTTGGACACTACTCCCTTGTTAGGGCATGCATCTAAGTTAGCAGTGATCCTCAGACGTGTGCTGTGGTTAAAATGCTGGTCAGCTGACCTAGGTTCCAAAAAGACTTTGACCAATCTCCCTTTCCAGGGGAATCGTCTATTTGGAGCCAACCTAGATGAAATCATTAAGGATGCCACCGGGGGCAAGAGTACTTTTTTGCCACAGGCTGCAAAAGCTAAGGAACCTCGCAACAAGCGAGGACCTTTCTTTACCGCCCATAAAGGACGCCCGGCTGGTACTTCCGGGAAAGGCAAGACTCCTCCAGGAGGGTTCAAGAAGGGCTGGTCGGACAAGCAGAGGACCAACCCAGCCAAACCCGAAGTAAAGGAGTACACAGCCTGAAGGTGCGCCCCCACCCAATTTCAGGGTGGGGGGACGTTTTCACCGGTATTCAGGACATTAGATCGAGCATCAACCACTACTACCGGTGCGATTCTTCCCTTCCAACATTTAAGTACAGGAAGCGGTAGTTACCGTTCCCTGTATAGATCTTTTCCCTTACCTTTTCCTAAGATTAGTCCCGATACCTCACAGGAATCGGATCTGATTGACCAGATAGGCCAAGTAGCCTCTAGTCGGGTGACTTCGGTCCCTGAGGTTCAACCAGAAAAGATCACCTTGCCTGATAACTATCAGGTATCTGATAAATGTGTGGGAACAGAAAACGACCAGACTTTCTCGGATGGTCGGGGCCAGATAGCTCTAGGGACGCCTGGTTCAGATCCAATCAGCGCCAGTGGTCCTAGAAATTCTAGGCTGGCCTCTTCAAGCCGACCTGGCCGACTTGGACAGGTTAGTCGCAGACGTTCCGTGGGAACTTCGTCTCAGGGAGTGTCTGTAGTCTCAAGGACCTATTTACCTTCGTGCTTTACAGTCGCTGGTTTTAATGGCCTGGCCATTGAGACCCAAGTACTGAAGGACAGAGGTTTATCTACTTCTGTCATTCCTACCCTTATTAAAGCAAGGAAAGCGACTTCCAGCAAAGTCTATTATCACACATGGAAGACTTATATTGCGTGGTGCGAATCTTTAGGATTTCCTCCACGTACCTATTCGGTGTCTCGAATATTGGCCTTTTTGCAACAAGGGGTTGAGCAGAAGCTAGCCTTGAGCACCATCAAGGGTCAAGTTTCAGCATTAGCAATCTTCTTTCAGAAACCTTTAGCTACCAAATCCTTGGTGCGGAATTTCATCCAGGGGGTGCCATTTTGGCGTAGCCTCGTGTCTCCAGCATGGGGGCGGCCATGTTTTAGGTGATTCTACACCTCGTGGAGCTTGGGGGAGGCGCCGGAAGGCGTACAGAGGGGCGGAGCCGCCTCCTTTCTTCCTGGGCAGCCAGCCAAAAGACTTCCTGTTTGTCTAAGACAGCGCTGTAAGCTGTTGCAGTTCAACTCTGAACATCAAGTGGTGAGCCTGGGGGTCTATCTCTCTCTCTCTCTCGATCGATAGGGATCCCTAGCAGGTAACACTAAGGGGTTTTTTGTGGCGCTGAGGGTCAAAAAAAAAAAAAAAAGTTTTTCTTTACTTTGAATTATATCATCCGGGAAGTAACTGGAGTTATTATGGACCCTGCCACACAGATTCCCCCACCTGTTTCCCTCGAGGGGGCCTCGGGACCCGCCGGTGTACAGAGTATAGAGTCATTTACAGCAATTTTGGAGTCTATGGTGGCTCGGGTGGAGGCGGCCTGTCAGGGACGGGGGTCAAGGAAGCGACCCCCGCCTACCCCTATACTATCTGACACCTCTGACTCTGATTCAGAGATGGTCACTGCAGTTGCAGGTTCCTCTGCAAGGGCTGCTATCCCAGGTAAAGCCCCCTCAGACAGTGAGGAGGACGCTTCTTCTCCTGCTATAATTCAGGAAGAAGCATTGGTGGACGCACTAGTTGTGGCAGTGCAAGAAACCTTAAAACTTGAGGCTTTACCGGCAGAGGCAACTGAAACAGAGAGGCCGTTTGGGACTAATAAGCCCATCAAGACGGCGAAGGCTTTTCCTGTACCTAAATGTTTTGGAAATCAGATTAAAGGAGAATGGGAACATTCTAAACGTACCTTTACTATTTCCAAGCGTATTGCTAGACGCTATCCGTTTGAGGAATCCATCATTAAGAAATGGACGGTACCACCAGTCGTGGATCCGCCTATTTCCAGGCTGAATAAAGCCACGGTTATTCCAGTGGAGGACACTTCGTCCTTTAAGGATCCGGTGGATCGAAAGATAGAAGCGGAGTCCCGCACTATCTTTTCTCTGATAGGGTCAGCATTTAGACCAGTAATTGTTATTGGTCTAGTTTCCCAGACATTTACAGAATGGGCGAAGATGGTACGCCAAGATCTTAGGGGAAAAGATATTCCCCAGGAGACATCTGATTTGATAGAACAGATCATACAAGGGCTACGGTTTATCTGTGACGCAGCCTTGGACACTACTCCCTTGTTAGGGCATGCATCTAAGTTAGCAGTGATCCTCAGACGTGTGCTGTGGTTAAAATGCTGGTCAGCTGACCTAGGTTCCAAAAAGACTTTGACCAATCTCCCTTTCCAGGGGAATCGTCTATTTGGAGCCAACCTAGATGAAATCATTAAGGATGCCACCGGGGGCAAGAGTACTTTTTTGCCACAGGCTGCAAAAGCTAAGGAACCTCGCAACAAGCGAGGACCTTTCTTTACCGCCCATAAAGGACGCCCGGCTGGTACTTCCGGGAAAGGCAAGACTCCTCCAGGAGGGTTCAAGAAGGGCTGGTCGGACAAGCAGAGGACCAACCCAGCCAAACCCGAAGTAAAGGAGTACACAGCCTGAAGGTGCGCCCCCACCCAATTTCAGGGTGGGGGGACGTTTTCACCGGTATTCAGGACATTAGATCGAGCATCAACCACTACTACCGGTGCGATTCTTCCCTTCCAACATTTAAGTACAGGAAGCGGTAGTTACCGTTCCCTGTATAGATCTTTTCCCTTACCTTTTCCTAAGATTAGTCCCGATACCTCACAGGAATCGGATCTGATTGACCAGATAGGCCAAGTAGCCTCTAGTCGGGTGACTTCGGTCCCTGAGGTTCAACCAGAAAAGATCACCTTGCCTGATAACTATCAGGTATCTGATAAATGTGTGGGAACAGAAAACGACCAGACTTTCTCGGATGGTCGGGGCCAGATAGCTCTAGGGACGCCTGGTTCAGATCCAATCAGCGCCAGTGGTCCTAGAAATTCTAGGCTGGCCTCTTCAAGCCGACCTGGCCGACTTGGACAGGTTAGTCGCAGACGTTCCGTGGGAACTTCGTCTCAGGGAGTGTCTGTAGTCTCAAGGACCTATTTACCTTCGTGCTTTACAGTCGCTGGTTTTAATGGCCTGGCCATTGAGACCCAAGTACTGAAGGACAGAGGTTTATCTACTTCTGTCATTCCTACCCTTATTAAAGCAAGGAAAGCGACTTCCAGCAAAGTCTATTATCACACATGGAAGACTTATATTGCGTGGTGCGAATCTTTAGGATTTCCTCCACGTACCTATTCGGTGTCTCGAATATTGGCCTTTTTGCAACAAGGGGTTGAGCAGAAGCTAGCCTTGAGCACCATCAAGGGTCAAGTTTCAGCATTAGCAATCTTCTTTCAGAAACCTTTAGCTACCAAATCCTTGGTGCGGAATTTCATCCAGGGGGTGCGGCACCTGGCTCCTCCAGTCCGCGCGCCCTTACCGCCCTGGGATCTTAATTTGGTTTTGTCGGTTCTACAGAAACCTCCCTTTGAAAACATCAGGGAGATTCCCTTGCTTACTTTATCCCAGAAGGTGGTCTTCTTGGTGGCTATTACTTCTGCTCGCAGGGTGTCAGAACTGGCTGCATTATCATGCCAGTCCCCATACCTAGTGGTTCATAGGGATAAGGTAGTACTTCATCCTAAGCCATCTTTTCTTCCTAAGGTGGTTTCAGATTTTCATCTGAATGAAGATATTGTACTACCTTCCTTGTGTCCTCAGCCCAAGCATCATCGGGAACATGCGTTGCATTCCTTGGATGTGGTTCGGGCAATCAGGGTATACCTGAAAGCTACGGAATCATTCCGTAAGACGGATTCACTTTTTGTGATCACGGATGGCCCCAGAAAGGGTTTGCCTGCATCTGCCGCGACCATTGCCAAATGGATTAGACAAACGGTGGTACAGGCTTATTCTATTAAGGGTCAGAGTCCTCCGTTCCCTGTTAGGGCGCACTCTACTCGAGCGCTCAGTACTTCCTGGGCCTTTCGCCATCAGGCGTCAGTGGTCCAGGTATGTAAGGCGGCCACTTGGTCGTCGGTACATACCTTTACTAAATTCTATAAAATTGATGTGACGGCATCGGCGGATGCCTCATTTGGCCGCAAGGTTTTGCAGGCCGCAATTTGAGGAGACCGGTGGTCTACCTCGAGGGTTTTTTTCTGTTTGAAAAATTTTTTTGTTGAGTCTCATCATTAAGGATGAGCATTGTAAACTTCTAGTTGGCACCGGTTGGGCCTTCTAGATTGGGATTTGATTTCCATTTTCCCACCCCTCAGTTGTGATACTGCTCTGGGACGTCCCGAAGGTGGTGTATCACCGAGGACTACGTCTGTCGATGAGCGCTAGAGAAAAATGGATTTTTGTAAAATCTTACCGTAAAATCCTTTTCTCTTAGCTCATCGACAGACGTAGTCCCCGCCCCTCTGTTTTGGAGTTGGGTTGGGTTAAATTCTCTAAGCACTGCTTTTTCACATAACTGATTTGCTGAGGCAGAGAGAGAGAGGATATACCCTCTGGGACTGCCCCTAGGGTGTGGCCAGAGCTTTTTAATTTCCTGTCTAGTCCTGCTCCTGCGGAGGTAACATAACCCGAAGGTGGTGTATCACCGAGGACTACGTCTGTCGATGAGCTAAGAGAAAAGGATTTTACGGTAAGATTTTACAAAAATCCATTTTTATTTGTGACAGGTTCCCGCTCCCACTTCAGCTCTGCTTGCCAGTAGCCAGGATTGCTGTCCCAAGTCTGATCTGCAGCAGTTCTTTGAGTATTCCTTTTGGGCAAAATTGCAACCATGATAGGTGACTCAAAACGCAGGGGTCAACAAGTAGTTGCAGTCTGCAGACAATACTTCAAAATTTTAGGACACTGTCTTGGTCCTTATTGACACAGTCCGCACATGCCTGGATTTGGAACTGCCTTCATTCGCTTTCCAAGGTCCTACTTTTCTTTGCAGATCCTGCCCTGCAACTTGCTGTTGCAACCATTTCGGTTTGCCAAGTCACTATCTATCTGGTCCATGGATACAGTATCTCCCAGGATCTTGGCTCTATCCTAATGGATGTTGTGTGGATGGGTTAGTTGCTATTATATTGCAAATATCCCAAATTGTCTTCTTTCAGTACACATGCGAAGGACCCTTTGGCTCAAATGTTGGTCTGAAGAGCATCAGTGCAAGAAACACCTTTTGTGTATGCCCTTTGGTAGAGAGCTTCTCTTTGGCAGATCCCTGGATAACTTCTTTAGCCACTTGTTGTATAGGGCAATTTTTTTTTAATTTTCACGCATGTTAAAATTACAATTTTTTGCTACATAATTACTTAGTACCCCCAAACATATATTTTCTTAAAGCAGAGGCTTTGAAGAATAAACTGGCGGCCATTGCAATTAGTTTATTACTGCAGACCATTACAACTCAATATTCTGGGAGTGTGGAAAAAGAGGTTGTATTCTCTGGATCATCCCATATGCCTAACCAACAGGGCCAGACTTGCTCTGTCATGGTGGGTCACAAGTTCAGCACACTAATTGGGAAAATCCTTCCTCTTACTCGTTTGGAGGGTGCTCTTGACCGCTGTCAGGTTTTCAGGCAGGGGAGTCCTAGGCACCCTCTCGGTACTAGGGGCTTGATCATCACCTAATTTCCTAATCCTCATTATGGAACTCAGGGAGATTCAGTTATCCCTTCAACACTGGACCTCCCATCTGCGAGGTTGTCCCATCAGGATTCAATAGCACAATGCCACAGCAGTGGTTTACATCAACCATCAGGGGTGAACCAAAAGTCTTGCAGCTTAAAGAGAGGGGAATAGTATTTTTGATTGGACAGAACTTCATGTCCTTGCCCTGACTGCAGTGCAAATCCTAGACATGGTAAAACTGGTTGGCAGACTTCCTGGGTCCTCTTCACCTGGACTCCGGTGAATGGCCTCTTCATTCCAAGGTATTTCAACCTTGAAGAGTGGACATGGACCGCCTGGCTTCCAGGGTCAACAACAATTGTGCAGGTTTGTTTCAGGATTTGACTAATATAGGGTACACACTAGGGATCGACCAATATCGTTTTTTCATGGCCGATACCGATTTTCCGGCCACCTTCAGGCTGATAGCCGATATAAGGTGTCGAAATTCTGCACATTTTTAGGTTTTTATTTATACACTGTCTTTTTTTTTTTTTTTATCACTTTTATTGCTTTTACAAGGAATGTAAACATCCCTTGTGATAGTAATAGGCAGTTACAGGTACTCTTTATGGAGGGATCCGGGGTCTGTAAGACTGCAAGCCCCTTCTCTGCACTTAAAAGCATTAAAAACGCCAAGTTTGGCTGTTTTGAATACTGTAATTTTTTAAAAATTTGGCAGTACAACTACTTGAAGCAATATCGGCAAGTTTTTGGCCGATACTTCAAAAAAAGTGAATATCGACCTCCGATAATCGGTCAATCCCATTCCCTAGTATACACTATACGTTTTTTTTTTACCCAGTTCAACTTGCAGATCGCTGTACTAGCACAAGCAATTTTAGTTCCATGATCTCCCCCCGCCGTGCTATTGTGTTCTGACTGGGGGACTACTCCCTCCCGCCAGCGCTCTCAGCCATTGACTGCTGATTAATTGATTAATCAGATGCTGATTTTCCAGCATGCTCGTTCGACAGAAGCCGTTCATGAGACTGGCTTCTGTCGGACAGGGAGCTGTACCCACAGGCTGAAAATCAGGCAGTTCCTGCTGAACCAGCCATTTGCGGCTTGCCTGTGCGTACCGCGCCTTATGGTAGAATCCTTTCCTTGGAGTACATTAGAGGAGGCAGGTCTCTCCTGTAAGTTCTTTTGATCCATTCCTACTTTTGGTTGCTAAAAACACTGATGCATGTTGGGAGTGGGAGGGGCTATACTGGACTATCCTTAGAGCTGAGTGTCCAATCTCCTGATGCAGCAGTATAATCACATGTACCTAAATACGCGTCCTGTGTCATGTACTCCAAAAACTCCTGGGGTGGGGGCAGGGCGCTATGTTGACGTTGGGGGCCGGGGGGTGTGCCGCCGGCGACCAGTCGATTGGCTGTGCAGGGGGGCTGTAATCTGGTAGGGGCTTCTGGCAGGGCCCCTCGTCCTGCCTGGGCCTGTTTTTGTAGCCTAGGGATCCCTCCTGGGTCCCTGGAGACTTTGTGGTGCTGCGCGGGGCCACCATTTTGCTGCAGCCTGTGTGTTTCAATGCACAGTGGCCATGTTTGTGTAGTACAGCAGCCTTTTTCTTGTGGTTTGCCATTGAAAATAGCGGCAGCCATGACAGTGGAGCCCTGTAAGCGGCGATTTCTGCAGTCAGAGCCCCTCCTCATCCCCTGGTGCTGACTTCTGGATCTTTTCACTTCCTGATTGCCTCACTTTGAGTGCAGATTGTCCTGGTGGCTGCAGGTGCCGGTTTCTGCTGGGTAGTGAGTCTGGTGGGGTTCTCTCCCTCTCTGCTGAGGATCGCTTGGTGCTTGTGCCTGCTGACCAGGTGGTGCTGCCAGCGCGATGGGTGTTTTCCCTTTTCAGTGTTACACTTTTTTTGGGGTCCTCCTGGCGCCATCGATGCACTGACGGTGGTCCTGGAGTCCTTTTTGTCCTGGGTGCAGGTGGCTTTCTGGCAGTGGGCTAACAAAAAGCGCATCATTCCCCCCCCGCTGGGTCTGCAACCACACACCCGGAATCCTCTGATAGCGAGAATGATTCCTCCACATGTGCAACTGTGCAAGCAAATGCGCTGGTGGAAGCACTGATTGTATCTGAGCATGAGACCTTGAAGATGGAGGCTGCAGCTGCGAAGGAGGGGCAGGTTCCCTTTGGCACTTACAAGCCATCCAGAGTGGCAAATGTGTTTCCTTTCCCTGCCTATTTTGACAAAATTTTCGCTAAAGAGTGGGGACGACCAAAGCGTCCCCGTGGGGTCCCTAAGTGTCTTTCTAGGCAGTACCACTGTGAGTAGTCCCATATTAAGAAGTAGACTGTTCCACCGGTGGTGGATCCTCCAGTTTCCAGGTTGAACAAGTCAACCATGATTCCGGTTGAAGAGTCTCTGGCCTTTTAAGGACTCGGCTGACAGGAAGGCGGAGGCTGTGGCCCGCAATATGTACACTCTGGCTGGTTCGGCACTGAGGCCGGTATTCCCCATTGCCCTGGTGTTGCAAACTCTGACCGAGTGGACTAAGCTTTTAAGCCGTGACCTGGAAGGAGACCAGCTCCCCCCTGCCTTTGCTGAGCTGGTGGGCCAGCTGGTCCAGATGCTGCAGTTTATCTGTGATGACTCTTTGGATGCGGCTCCCCTCTCTGTTTCGGCAGTGGTTCTTCGGCATTTATTTTGGCTCAAATGCTGGTCTGCGGACCAGACTTCTAAAAAGGCCTTGACTGATCTTCCCTTTCAGGGTGATTGCCTGTTTGGAGCTACCCTGAATGACATCATTAAAGGTCTCACAGGGGGGAAGATTACCTTTCTTCCGCAGACTACGAAGGGCATGAATGGCACGAACCTTGTTGTAGATGTGGGCCCTCCTTCTTCTTGGCTCATCAGAAGTTTTTTCGTCCCTCGGGTTCGACTGACAAGTGCTTGAAGCCTGTCAGGGCCTCCCCATGGTGGATCAAAACGAACCTGGTCTGGCAAGCCGAGAGCGGGCTTCTCCAGACCCGCAGACAAGGCTCCTTCAGCATGAAGGTGCACCTTTACCAGTATCAGGGGTGGGGGGAGGTCTTTGCTTGTTCCCGGACCTGTGGACTTCCCTGGTACAAGACAAGTGGATCCACAAAGTCATTCCGTCCGGCTACAAGATTGAGTTTCGCTCCCGGCAAGGTTCTTCTCAAGGGATGATTGTCCTGGTTCCGACTTCGTAACTTTTTCAGGGTTTTTACTCAAAACTATAGTAAATAATGGCACATTCTACCTACTTTACCCAAACCGAAAAAAATATATTTTGGTTTTACATAAACTTTAGGAATTCAAGAGCCAGTCATTTTGGTGTTGGATTCACTAGGCAGTTTTGAAGAGCCAGGAGCATGTGCATCTACTGCCTGAGGAGGTTTGGAGATAACTTGGGTATAGAGGATTATTTCAATTTCCAGGGCTGTAGTAACCATAACAAAAGGGGTCCGGGTGTCTACGAGTGTCCAATTCATTTTTTACCTTGTTGCATTTTTCCTTCATTTTTATTGAATATATCAACAACTCTGTGATCCATTTTCTCAACACCCGAATTGGATTTGACCACAGCAGACCACCCCCTCAGCTCCATTTACAGACACATTTACCATTTTAAATGTATGCACTTAAGAAACATAAGTATAAAAAGGGAAGAAATAACCCCCCCCCCCTTCCCTCTTGAGATACACACAGTCAACTGGTCATTCCAAGATTCTGATTGAACCAACCCTGGTATATGTAATCATTTTTGTACTTTGATGCATTTAATGAACATACGTGTTGCAAATCGTCATGCTGGTTGCAAATATTTGTTAAAAACTGCATTTCGCTGAATTGTTTCGTTTTTATTTAGGTTTGGTAAAGGGAAATGTGAAGACGGGGATGAAATTAATCTGAATGACATAGAGAAAGTGTTGCCCACCTGGCAGGTAAGATTGGCGAAGTGAAAGTGAGCTCAACTCAGCATGACAACACAGCATATTTGTCGACTGGGTGGTGTCAGCCCTGCCCAGTTTTCCTTTGCTAAACTACTCAGACCTTCCCGCTTTCAGACCTCTTCAACATAAATGCTAATCATGTGATCCGTGATCAGAACTAGCGGGGCTCTTTGAGATAACAGCATAGGAAAAGTTGAGAGTACAGTTCTGAAATTCTTAGAAAATAGTTTTTTATTTATTGTTAAGGTTTCAGTGCACTTTAATTATACATGCAAGTAATTTTTTAATGAATACATAACAGTGTTGGTGTTCTCTAACTGTAATGCTTGGTGTTTTTGAGTTCAGCTTTAAACCTTATCACTGCATCTAAACACCACAAACCAAAAACACTATTTTTAATTCATTTTTAATTTTCAAAGAAAACTTCCCCTATCCATCCATGTCTCCATGCTTTATTTCGTATAAAAAGTGCAAAGAAGAAAACGGGGCTTTCCCAGTGCTAGACTACCCCACTCAGTACGGCACTGTTAACAAGCATGTTTAAAACATCAATTTTATTCATATCAAAAAATTATAATTAAAATTCAGTCCAACACATGATTGGTTTATATGTCAATATACAACAGTAAAATAGAAATAGTAAAATTTACTGTTGTATAATGACATATGAACCAATCATGTGTTGGATTGTATTTTAGTTATAATTTTTTGATATGAATAAAATTGATGTTTAAAACATTTTTGGCTAAAATCGACTTTGAGCGACAAATAGCAGAGGAAAGTAAAAAGAACCCTAAGAAATTCTTTAAATATACCAACAGCAAAAAAATGAGCTCAGAGCATGTTGCACACATAATTAACTATGATGGGAGGATGGTTACGGAGGACACAGAGAAGGCAACCATGCTAAATGCTTTCTTCTCCCAAGTCTTTACACAGGAAAAGGAGGGGTACACTGACCATGACTGTATGGTTAGCAGTAATTCACATGACTTGCCGCTATGGCTAACAAAGAGGGTGAAATTAGGGAAAGGCTGGATAAAATTAACATAAATCACCAGGCCCAGATGGCGTACATCCGAGAGTACTCAAAGAACTCAGTAAAGTTATTTCTAGACCACTGTTCCTGATCTTTGCAGATAGTATTTTGATGAGAACTGTACCAGGTGACTGGAGGAAAGGTAACGTGATTCCAATATTCAAAGAAGGGCAGAGGCATATCCCGGGAAATTATAGGCTGGTCAGCCTAACGTCAATAGTATGTAAACTTCTGGAAGTGATGATAAGGGACTATATCCAGGAGTTTGCTAAAGAGAACAACATCGTCAGTAGTAATCAGCACAGGTTTACAAAAGAGCGTTCTTGTCAAACCAATCTGTAAACATTCTACGAGGAGGTGAGCTGTGAGCTACATGGGGGAAGACCAGTGGATGTGGATGTATCTGGATTTTGCTAAGGCGTTTGATACAGTTCCCCACAAATTGCTTAATTTACAAACTAAGGTCTGCAGGCATAGACCACAAAGGTTTGCTCTTGGATACGAAACTGGTTAAAGGGGCGTGTCCAAAGGGTGGTAATAAATGCATACTCAAACTGGTCTGGGGTGGAAAGTGGGGTCCCCCAAGGCTCAGTCCTGGGACCAACTTTGTTCAATTTATTCATAAACAGCATTGAGGACGGGATCATTAGTAGCTCAATCTCAGTTTTTGCAGATGACCCAAAATGAAGCAGGGCAATAACTTCACATCATGATGCAGAAATCTTACAGAATGACCTGAACAAAATAACAGAGTGGGCAACTACATGGCAAATGAGGTTTAATGTGGAGAAGTGTAAGGTATTGCACTTGGGGTCTAAAAACATTAAAGCACAATACACTTTAGGGGGGGGGACCTCTGGGGGAATCAAAAATGGAGAAAGATTTGGGAGTTCTGGTAGAGGATAGATTAGGCAATAGCATGAAATGTCAAGCTGCAGTTGCCAAAGCCGGCAGAATATTAGCATGCATAAGGAAGAGGAAATATTCCAGAGATAAAACTATAATCCTACCACTTTTTAAAACTCTGGTCCGACTACATTTGGAGTACTCTGTCCAGTTCTGGTCGCCAGTCCTCAGGAGGGATGTGTTGGAGCTGGAGAGAGTGCAGAGAAGGGCAACTAAACTAATTAGGGGATTGGAGGACCTTAATTATGAAGAGCGTTTACAAGCGCTTAATTTATTCTCCCTGGAAAAGAGAAGCCTGAGAGGGGACGTGATAGCGATTTACAAATACTTCAATGGTGATCTCTGCATAGAAAAAAAACTATTCCGTCCCAACGAATGCAAGAGGACATGAGGCCATACAATGTGATAAGAGGAGAAGCGATTTAACCTCAGGCTACGCAGAGGGTTTTTTACAGTAAGGGCAATAAGATTTTGGAACTCTTTACCATTATATTAGTATAATATTAGAATAACATTCTTGTTAACAGTGTCGTACTGAGTGGGGTAGTCTAGCACCGGGAAAGCCCGTTTTCTTTTTTGCACTTTTTATACATACCTTAATTGGGGTGATGGTGCTTGACATGATTGGTTAGGACAAATATTTTCCATGCTTTTTTGTTGATAAATCACTCTGAAAAACACCCCCTAGCTTAGCTCAAGCATACAAGCAGGAGAGTGTGCTTAGCTGAGAAAACCCCTCCTCCTCTTCTGAAGACTTTGGGATGTATGACATCATTTGCCTAGGCAAAAAAAAACAGGAAGTAACTGAAGAAATATACACAAAAAGTTTAAAACAAGTAAATATGATATACATTCCTATCTATTTACTAATGCTAGCAGCATGAGGATTACAAATAATCAGTGGTGACTGGGAGAGTGAAGTTCCTCTTTAAGCTCTCTTTCACATTGGAACTACTTGTTATGCGATTTGACAAGTTGAATCGCATGACAAGTCGCACACTATTTTAAGCAATGACACTGTTCAAATCAGTCCGATGCCGACTTAGCGTGCCGCATCAATTTAAAAAAGTAGTTCCTGCACTACTTTTGGCTCTGGTGCGACTTACATAGCCATCTGGACATATAGGCACACAGATGTCTTCAAAGTCGCTCCCTTAGTTGCACTAACATGCAGCTTTGAAATTGTGCGATTTCAGATAAAGTTGCACGATTTCAAAGCTGTATTTATTGTGAATGAAGGTGACTAAAGGGAGCCCAACTGTCCTGCTCAAGGTCTCCTATATCTATATATATATATATATATATATATATATATATATATAGATATATATATATATATATATATTGCACTTTATTCATACATACAGAACATACAACTTGTAGAACTTTGCCCGTATGCAATCCATTAAAACCAGTGGCTGATGGTGTGTGCAGAATAATGGTCATCAGGTTATTCCCCTGATCACCATTATATTTTACATACTGTCATCCTCATGGTCCTGATTTCCTCATGGTCCTGATTTTATGGTTACAAATCATGGTTTGTTTCTTTACACATTATTGGTATATTGATGAATATTGACGGCAGAGCCACTGAATGTGGGTCGTTTTGGTGCAACTGTTTGTACAGAGTACAATGGTAGACTATACTGTGGGGTTGGTTTACTAAAGATGGAGAATGCAAAATCTGGTCCAGCTATGCATGGTAGCCAATCAGCTTCTATCTTCAGCTTGTTCAATTAAGCTTTGACAAAAAAAAAAACCTGAAATCTTGTTTTCTATGCACAGCTGCACCACATTTTGCACCGTCCAGGTTTAATAAATCAACCCCAGTGTGTGCATGTATATGAATGAATATCTATGGGACTTTTGCTTTTTTTTGTTCTCTGAGCAGTGAAGAGTGATAGTTGTAATATTCTGATATTCCTTATTTGCTATGTTAAATGTATTTTTGTACAGAGGCCAATCTTTTGCTTTCAGTTTCAGTCAGCCGTATGACTGGGGAGCTGGTTCCCATTTCTGGTCAGCCACTGCAGCCCCTTTTTTAGGTTCAGTAAACTCTACCTTGTGGTTGGCTGCTGTGCTCTTTCCCTGTTTGTTTGCTGTTTTTTTTTTTTTTTTTATCTGTCCCCTGCTTCTTTTTTTTGTAAATTGACGGTGTTCTTTGACCCATCCCATGCCCCTTTTCTACTTGCTTTTAGCTAATGTGCCCCTCCATGTTTATGTTTGGCCACTGCGCCTCTCCTCTATTATTGGCCACTGCGCCTCTCCTCGATTATTGGCCGCTGTGTGCCTACCCTCATTATTATTGGCTGTTTTGCACCTCCCCTGTTATGGGCTGTGGTGCCCCTCCCCTATTTATTATTGGCCGCTGGGCCTCTCCCCTTATTTATTATTGACTGCTGGGCCTCTCCCCTATTTATTATTGGCCGCTGGGCCTCTCCCCTATTTATTATTGGCCGCTGGGCCTCTCCCCTATTTATTATTGGCAGCTGGGCCTCTCCCCTATTTATTATTGTCCGCTGGGCCTCTCCCCTATTTATTATTGGCCGCTGGGCCTCTCCCCTATTTATTATTGGCCGCGGGGCCTCTCCCCTATTTATTATTGGCCGCGGGGCCTCTCCACTATTTATTATTGGCCGCTGGGCCTCTCTCCTATTTATTATTGGCCGCTGGGCCTCTCCCCTATTTATTATTGGCCGCTGGGCCTCTCCCCTATTTATTATTGGCCGCTGGGCCTCTCTCCTATTTATTATTGGCAGCTGGGCTTCTCTCCTATTTATTATTGGCCGCCGGGCCTCTCCCCTGTTTATTATTGGCTGCTGGGCCTCTCCCCTATTTATTATTGGCTGCTGGGCCTCTCCCCTATTTATTATTGGCCGCTGGGCTTCTCTCCTATTTATTATTGGCCTCTGGGCCTCTCCCCTATTTATTATTGGCCGCTGGGCCTCTCCCCTATTTATTATTGGCCGCTGGGCCTCTCCCCTATTATTGGCTGCTGGGCTTCTCTCCTATTTATTATTGGCCTCAAGGGCCTCTCCCCTATTTATTATTGGCCGCTAGGGCCTCTCCCCTGTTTATTATTGGCCACTAGGGCCCCTCCCCTGTTTATTATTGGCTGCTTTGCCCCTCCCCTGTTTATTATTGGCTGCTTTGCCCCTCCCCTGTTGTTATTGGCTGCTTTTCCCCTCCCCCGTTTATTATTGGCTGCTTTGCCCTTCCCCTGTTTATTATTGGCTGCTTTGCCCTTCCCCTGTTTATTATTGGCTGCTTTGCCCTTCCCCTGTTTATTATTGGCTGCTTTGCCCTTCCCCTGTTTATTATTGGCTGCTTTGCCCTTCCCCTGTTTATTATTGGCTGATTTGCCCTTCCCCTGTTTATTATTGTCTGCTTTGCCCTTCCCCTGTTTATTATTGGCTGTTTTGCCCCCTACCCTGTTTATTATTGGCTGCTTTGCCCCCTCCCCTGCTTATTATTGGCCACTGTGCCCTTTCCGGTTTGTGATTGCCCACTGTGCCCCTCTCCCGTGTTTGGTCACTGTGCCCCTCAAACCTTATAGTTAGCTTCACTATGGACCCCTTACACCTCTCCCACCAATTTCACATCATCTTCACCCTATGTGGTATGCAAGTGGTTGTGAGTGAGGTCCTTTCACAGGTAAGTTGTGTGGCTTTCCCTGGAATATGTATGAAATTGGCAGATCATTCAACCCACAGATGTCTAGCCAAAACTGAAATATCTATTTGGTTTCATTGACTGTCTAATCTTTCGGCCACATTCCTTTGTGTGTGCCTGTTTTCTTCCTCTCGATATAAACAAGGAGTGATGTCATTAGGTTGGCACAGCGGATTCCTTGTAATAGGCAGAAATGTGGTGTATTTTTATTAGCAGTGTGGGTGTCTCTGTCACATTTCTGCCAGCCTTTGTCTGGAAACGCAAAGTGAGACTCATATTTGCCAGGTTTCTGTATTCCCACTTGAAGATCCCCTGGACTCTGATGGCAGCATGAAGAGAAAATTATATCATTCCTTTCCAGCCGCTCTAAAGATAGAATCTTTGTCGATCCCTGTATTTATGTACAGACAGAGCGCAGGCTCTCCTTCTATCAGCCAGTCTTGGTCAGCTGATGTTGAAGCTCTGTGAGTTGTGGGTGATAATTAGTGGTATGACACCTCCTGTACCCAGCTCAGAACCATGAATAGCACCATCAGACTTGGTTTGTACCAGATGTAGACAGCCTGACACCCTGGAGCCAAGGAGGAACTGGAAGTCTCAGCATAGTCTGAGAGATCGGCTTTAGCTGAGACCATCCAAGTGATCCCAGCTAACCATTTGTGATCTACCCTCAGGAGCCCTGGACCCAAGGATGTCTTCTGTCAGATCTGTATACATTTTATTGCCAAGTTTCCTCCAGAGGTTGCTAGAGGTTCCTTGAGCAATGAGCATTTTCTGCCTCTCAGAGAAGTTCCCACTGACACCCTTGATCCTTTTAGCAATCTTTTAAGGGGTGAATTCTTCCCAATGACCACAAGTGTAAAGTGGGGTACACACTAGTAAAAAATCTGCCGAAATTTCCCGCCCGATGTGAAATCGTACGATTTTCGCCTAGTGTGTACACAACTTTCAGCAGCCGATGCCGACATTTTCAACGAAAAAAACGGAGGGACAAACACCAAAATTTTTTTCGTCCGTCCCCAGATGACCGATTTTCGTTTAATGTGTATGCAGTACGTCCGTGAAAAATCTCATACAAAAGACCGCACATGATCTGAAGTTGGTGACAACCTGGAAGTCTAGGAACAAATGTGCCAAAAAAAAGAAAAATCGGACGAGAAATTTTGTGAACATTTATGCACGGTTGACTAAAAACGGTAATGAACGCTGAAAAGACAGAGAAAAATCGGGGGATATTTCGTCCGATGTTCGTCAAGTGTGTACGGCCCTTAAGGAGCATTTTCCCACCGACCATCACACTCATTGTATCATGTGTTGTAGATGTAGTCCTTTTTTTCAGGAGTTCCCTGAGACAGAGAAGTTATTTCAAGGCTTCCTATGTGTTTAAAAGATTGAGAGAGGATGGTCCATTTCTTCCTGTGTTGGCAGACATTTTAACCTCTTGTAACTTCGGCAACACTAAAGCTGAATGATGGCGATAGTGCAGTCAGACATTTCCAGATGGGCGTCTATTGACGTCCACCCAGAACCCTGCCTCCCCATGCGCCCCCTGGGCATACATCGGGAGTGCTCTAATTGCTGTGTTCTTCCGACATAGCTGATCGGAGTAAAGGGCCAATCAGAGGCCCTTTACCATGTGATCAGCTGTGTCCAATCACAGCTGATCAGTGTACACAAGACTTTCTGGTTATCGGCAGTCCTCTCTTCATGCTGTGACAGTGTGTGAGGAGAGGAGAGCGGGTAAACAGCAATCCACACAGGGGACATCTACACTGATAGTAAGTGCCCTGATTATCAGTGCCCATCAGTGATGCCTGTCAGTGCCCATGATTGCCACCTATATGTGGCTCCTTGTCATTGCCCATCAGTGCTGTCTCATCATTGCAGCCCCATCAGTGCCTATCAGTGATGCCTGTCAGTGCCCATGATTGCCACCTATATGTGGCTCCTTGTCATTGCCCATCAGTGCTGTCTCATCATTGCAGCCCCATCAGTGCCCATCAGTGATGCCCGTCAGTGCCCATGATTGCCACCTATATGCGGCTCCTCGTCATTGCCCATCAGTGCTGTCTCATCATTGCAGCCTCATCAGTGCACATCAGTGATGCCTGTCAGTGCCCATGATTGCCACCTATATGCGGCTCCTCGTCATTGCCCATCAGTGCTGTCTCATCATTGCAGCCTCATCAGTGCACATCAGTGAATAAGAAAAATTACTTGTTTTGCAAAATTTGATAACAAACTTTTTAACATTTTCGCTTTTTTTCAATATTTAGCAAAAAATAAAAACCCCAGTGGTGAATAAATACCACCAAAAGAAATCGCTGTCATCTCAAAAAAAAAAAAAAATGTAGTTTGGGTACAGTGTTGCATGACTGCGCAAAGTATGACAGTGCTGAAAATTGGCCTGGGCAGGAAGGGGGTTTAAGTACCCAGTAAGCAAGTGGTTAAAGGGGACCTAGCATCAAATATAGACTTGCCATGCAATGTGTAAGTTTTACTTCCAGGTATTTATTACCTCTCACAGAAACACCGTACTCCCTTGACCATGCCTATATCGGCTTTCTCGCCAAAAGGATGGCTCCATCTTTATTCAGGCCTTATCCAGAGTCATTAGCTGCTTCTTAGACTGAGATGTTGGCTCAGAAGATGCCAGCATCAGTCTGTGATTGGATAATGAATAAACATGCTGCTCCTGTCTCCCAGTTTTTCTCCTGCATTTACATTATTTTTTTGAGCTTTTACGTTTCAGCCCGGGTTCACAGTGATGCAGTGCAATGTGGTGCGATTTTACATGCAATGTAGAGTGCCAGTGCAGTGTGATTTGTGCTTTTCAGATTCAAGTCTCACAGGCTATATAGCTTAAAATCGCACTGCTTAGCACTAAACTCGCACAAGACCCTTTTTTTTTTTTTTTTTTTTTTTTTTATGGCACCGCCTCTATGTGAACAGCGTTCATAGGAAGCAATGATTTTTAACTCGCCGTCAATCTTTGCTTTCTGGAAGGCATCAGAACTGCATCAGATTTGCATCAGTGTGAACCAGGACTTAAACTGATTGTAAATGATCGCCTTGTAAAACAACCTATTCAATTTAAAATAGAAATGAAAGACAAAATATTTGTGTATAGATATAAAAAGAAAAAAAAAATGTAAATATTTTTTTCCTCTTTTTATATAAATGACCACATTCCCTCTGTTCTCAGCTGCTTAAGAGCTGGGGGAGTAGAAACCACAGCACGCTAAGCTTCCCAGTAAATGGTTGTGCAGGGGAAAGGACATGTCGGGACAAATCGGATCATAGAAAGAGAGCACGCTAAGTTCCCAGCATAGCTAGAGAACTGACCACAGTGTGCTCTCCTGCTTAGTGTGGTCAGTTTTTAATAGGAAAGCAGAGGGTCTGGCAGGAACAGCAAGGATTTCACACAAAGGAAGATGATATTTTCTCATACAAGTACATGGTAAAGCAGACACACATCAGGAATAAGAAATATTGGCGTTCCTAAACCCAGGAGCCTGCATTCACCATATCTGGTCTCCCACAGTACACAGAACATGTAAATGCAATTATTTTAGTCAATATAAACAGCAGTATATTAGGTACCCTTAGGTTCCACAGAGATTATATCAAGCATGCTTTACTTCATATACACACTGATTTTACTGTTGTGGGTTTGGTAACACTTTAAACAAATCTTTTGTATCAATTTATTTAATTATGCAAAATATATAATTTATTATATGGAAATGATTCTCAGGAACATTAGAGGTTAGGTAACGAGAGAACACAACAGAAGCTGACGCCCTCAGGCCCCCTCTGAGGAGGAGTAGACTCTAACTCAATCAGTTGTGTGTGCAAATTTCATGTTGTGCTATTGAGCTCAGTGAACAATAGGTTTCTTTTTACAGGTGATTTGGAGCAATAGGAAAATGTGCACAGGACCTCAAAGCTCCACCCAGTGGCTAAAAGAATATATAACATTAGCGCCCAATACCTCTTTCCACAAAGTGATTTTTTTTTTTATCCCCTAGCAGCTGAAAATTGCAAAGTAGCTTTGCGGTCTGTCTTCTATGAATGCTAGCTGCCTGGCTGTCTCTGACCCGGAACAAGCATTCCTATTAGGCTGTGGTGAAGCCATTACAGCCAACCTGTGTACTAATTCCAGATCACTGATACCAGGACTATTGAAGACATGGGATCTGGCATTCTCTATATACTCTCACAATCAAAAAACTTGATCTGTTGATAGAAGCTGTCCAGGACTGCAAGAAAAGGGGGTCAAAATGATAGGTTCCATTCATAAACGTACCTGTATATATTTAAACAATGAAATTTTAGGTTAAACATGTTGTCGAAAAACAAAAACCATGTGTATGTTAACTGAATCTTGAATACTTGAATGTGCTTTGTGTATTTCTTACAGATTTCTGCAGTAATCCAGTGTGAGACTTTCCCTGTGTGTAGGAGCTTCCTTTAACCACTTGCCGACCGCCGCACGACTATCTACGGCGGCGGTCAGCCCCTCACAGGCAAAGTGATGTAGGTCTACGTCGCTCGCCTGTGAGGGTTTAGGGAGCGAGCGCGCGCCGCCGGAGGCGCGCTCCCGCGTGGTCACGGACCCCCCCGCGCGTGTGACCGGCGGACCCGATCGCCGCCGGCCACTCTGCGATCGGCGGGGGAGAGGGAGAAAGTCAGGCAGCTTGTGTAAACAAGCTGCCTGTCATTCTCCTCTCTGTATGAGAGCTGATCACATGGATCTACTATGTAGATCCATTGATCACTCTGCATACAGTTGAAGCCACAGCCAATCACAGTTAGAATCACGCCCCTAGGGACACACACAGCCCCTCCCTCTCAAATAAAGTTAACCCCTTCACTACCAGTGTATTTTTACAGTAACAGTGCATATATATAGCACTGATTACTGTAGAAATGTCACTGGTAACCCCAAAAGTGTCAAAAATGTCAGTCAAGGGTCCGATCTTTCCGCCGCAATGTCGCAGTACCGCAAAAAAAATCGCAGATCGCCGCCATTACGCGTTAAAAAAAAAAACAACAAAAATGACAAAAATCTTTCCCTTTGTTAGTAAACGCAATAACTTTTGCGCAAACCAATCAAAATACGCTTTTTGCGATTTTTTTTTTTACCAAACATAGGTAGCATAAAACAAATTGGCCGAAAATATTAAAAAATTTTGATTTTTACATTTTTTTTGGGGGGAATTTCATATAAAAAAAAGGGAAAAATATTGCTATTTTTGCAAAATTTACGCTCTTTTTTTGTTTATAGCGCGTGATCAAAAAATCGCACAGGTGATCAAATACCGCCAAAAGAAAGCTCTGTTTGTGGGAAAAAAAGGACGCCAAATTCGTTTAGGTACAGCGTCGCACGACCGCGCAATTGTCCGTTAAAGTCACGCAGTGCCGAATCGCAAAATACCCTCTGGTCGTTTAGCAGCCAAATCCTCCGGGGCTTAAGTGGTTAATAAAGACTGATCACTGCTGATCTATCTCCTTGTGCAGGGTGACAGGTCCGGTCTCCGCCCCTCCTGTAGTTTCCTGCAGGCAGCCTGTAGTGGGTGGGGCCTTCTGGGCCCCTCCCATAGCTGTGGTCTCTGCACAGGCTATGCATTGCGTAGTGATGATGTCACTGCTACTTTAAGTCAATATCTGGGTTTGCAAAGGCAGATCAGCAGCAAAGTGATATGTTCCTGCTTGTACCATTAAACTAGCCCAGTCTCCTCATTGCCCTGAATAAGCACACTGGGTCCACACTTACCACTTTCTGACCGCATAATGCAGTTATACGGCAGCAATTTGGTTCTCCTGTGAGGAACACGTACCCAGTATGTGATCTGGCACTTCAGGTAGGGGGTGAGCACACCGGTTGGGCTGCGGTAAGACACAGCATATAAAATAAGCATATATTGATTGGTTTCCGCAAAAATTATAGTTTCTACACTGGAATTTTTCATTTTTTTTTTTTTATACTAGTAATGACCGCAATCAGTGACTTATTGCAGGACTGCGATAGTATGGTGGACAGTCTGACACTAAGACTGGGTTCACACCAGCTGCGGCCACGGCTCTGGTGTGTCCCTGTTTACTGTTTCAGGTGCAAATCAAGTCAAATGCTTGCCTGAATTCGGACCTGAAATGGAGCCAAAGATGCACAGGATCTTTTCTAAATACGGACTGCAGCCGCCCCGGAGCTGTGTGAACCGGCTCCATTAACAGCCGGTCACAGTCTCCTGTCATGCGAATTGGATGCGGGGAAACCCACATCCAATTCACATAAATGTAAACCCAGCCTCACTGACAATTTGTGGGAACCAGTGACACGAATACAGTGATCAATGCTAAAAATATGCACCGTCACTGTACTAATGACACTTGCTGGGAGGGGGTTAAACATCTAGGGCGATCAAAGAGTTTAGTGTGTGCACTCAAGTTATAGCATCTTCCGCCTGTGTGTATGCCTTGACCTTTGTACTTCTCTTCCCCTTTATTGTACAATGCATGACTCAATAGAAGTGGTTTGTTTAAAAAAAAAAGTTATAGCGTCTACAAACCATGGGATATTTCTATTTTTTTATATATATATATATATTTTTTTTGCTAGTAATGGCGGCGATCAGCGGCTTATAGCGGGACTGCGATATTGCAGCAGACAAATCGGACACCTAACTGACACACTTTTTTTGGGGACCAGTGACACCAGTACAGTGATCAGTGCTAAAAATATGCACGGTCACTGTACTAAGAACACTGGCTGGGAAGGGGTTAACACAGACCTCTACCTAAAATGGGAAGCTACGCTTGTTTGCTTTTCCTCCGGCTGCTACAATTGGCATCTTTCGTGGGGGGGGGGGGGGGAGCGTGTACATGTTTTTGACAGGTACCCATTTCCAGATGACTTTGCCGTGGTGTACTTACTCAGAAGTTCGTCCCTCCTCCCCCTTCCCCCTGCTGCGACGACACTCACAAAGATCAGTGCGGTTTGCGCAGTAGGGAATCGGCTGTGAAGTTGTAAGGCTTCACTTCAGGTTTCCCTTCTAAGAGATGGCGGCGGCGGCAGCACCCAAGAGCCAATTGAAAAATCGGCTAGAGGTGCCGACATCGCAGGATCCCTGGATAGGTAAGTGTCCCAACATTAAAAGTTAGCAGGTACCGTACTTGTAGCTGCTGACTTTTAATTTTCTTAGTGGGGGGGAGGGGGGGTGTCTGAGCTCCGCTTTAACATTAGGGGTGATCAAAGGGTTAACTGTGTGCCTAGCTGGTGTTTCAGTGTAATGGGGGAGCTGCTTTTACTAGGGGAAGGCATAGATCGGTGTTTCTGCTTTACAGGAACACAGGATCCATGTCTTCTGTTCTGACAGAATGAAAATCTGCCTTGTTTACATAGGCAGACTGGTTCTGTCTGTACCGATCGATCAGCAGGTGCCGGCAAACAGATACTTTCCAGCCTAGGAGTCCAGTGCGGTTTTCGCTGGAGCAGATCCTTCCCTGGGCTTCGGATACCCAGTGCCGCCATCTTGGATGTGGGAGCTGGCTGTAATTTCTGCCAGCCAGCATCAGAGCCGGCTCCCCACTGCTCATAGGTAACATTTGTACTTTGCTTTCTGCGGAAGTGACCCGTCCAAGGAGGCTGCAAGTGGGGGCGGGGCAAGCTGACGTATTTCTCGCCTAGGTGAAAATTGCGGAAGTGGGAGCTGGAAAATTGCTCCTGCTCACATGCGATGAGTGTAACTTACACTTTTTAGGTGAAGTTCCATTATAAGAAGCTAAGGTGTGTTAAAAATATGGTAATCCTTTAAACCCAAGACCAGAAATGTTAATATATTGCAGCTTACCAGTCCTTAGATATGGTGCTTGCATTTTTTCTTTCAGACTATATTGTCTTTAATTTAGCTGCTGATCCTTCCAGTCACACACTTCCTGTCCTAGGGTGACAACGCTCATCCATTGCACTGTATTTATAGTGGAGCAACGTTGTCTCTCTATGCTTCACTCCTGCTTCGGACTACAGACCCCCTTTCCTCATCTCCATTATGTAGAGGGGCTGTTTTGAAGTTTACAGAAGAATACTGGTAAGGCTGATAACAATATTTCAGTGAACAGAAAGTTACAAGGACACCACATTTCTGGCAGGATCAACAGTTTTTTTTTTTTTTCCTACAACTTGCTGAAAATATTCTTAGACTGAAAAAAAGGCAAACCTATCTAGGGACTGCTAATCGTCATTATTTTTGTTCTTGGGTTTAGATACTGTATACTTTCCTACAAACCTGCACTTTGCACTGTGGTCACAAGGGGGCAGCAGAGCTCTATTCGCGTCTCTTATTTTTCTTTATTTTTACAACTGGCAAGAACCCCTGAATCCTTCGCAGAGGAAGCTACAAAGTTCAGCAATCTCACATTTTCCACGTTGCAAGGTCCGCTATTTTTGGCCAGTACCACGTAACAACAAAGCTACTTCTCCTCTGTAAACAGTGTTACAGTGTCCCAACAAGTTCCCCAAGCCAGAACATTGCAGACATCTTGGCACCGGCGTTAGTCGGGTATTGTCCCAGTGGTCGTATGATCAGAAGAGTCACAGTCAGTTTGTTATGACCAGGTCAGAAAGGAATTGGAGCGGTCTGGAGTCTCCCGAACACTGAGTGCTTTCTTCCTAATTAATGTTAGAGTGGGCCTTGCACGCAAAACACGAGATTGCTCACTCAGATTTCTTCATCTGTGATTCCTTGTAAATGCATTTTTTTTAAATCTTTTTTTCTTTTTTAGAGTAGCAGCGTTGTCACCCTAGGAAAAAAAGTGTGCTGTTACTCCAGCACCCCCCACTAAAAAATTAAATCATCAGCTACAAATACTGTATCTGCTGACTTTTAATATTAGGACACTTATCTGATTTTACACAGCGGGAGCTGATCAGTGGGTCCCGTGGACCTGATGTCCGCCGGTACCCCACTAATCGATCGGTACTCTGACAGAATACCAGTCTGCCTATGTAAACAAGGCACATTGTCAGTACAGAAGACAGGGATCCTCTTCATATCTGAAAGATTACCAGTACCTACTGGTCATTTTAATGGCTAGGCTTCTATTCGCATGAATGAAGAGGAAGCAAAATATTTGATGCTGGAGTTGGGTTTTAGGTTCCTATTCGCCTGTTCAATACTGTGCTGTTCTTAGTGGACAAAGAATGAAACAAAACATCTAAGCAGAGGTCGCATTTGGCATTTCCAAATTGCATGACAAGTTCCACCTCCATTGCTGGCAATGAAGCCATTCAAAAAGCTGAGAGTTAGAAAAAGTTTCCTGCAGTACTTTTTTTTTTTCCCACTTTACTGCGACTTGCATTGTCTTTTGTTAAATGAAGTCGTAAGCCGCAGTGAAATCAGCAGTGCAAATCGCACTGATGTGCGGATTTGAAATTGCGCTAAAGCAGTGCAGTTTCTAAGCCGCACTGGTGTGAACAGGAGCTAAAATGATCAGCAGATTCGAGCTATAACCAGTAGAAGTTGATGCAAATGTTGCTTGGCTGCTCCTCCTCCTTTCTGCTTGAGTTTTGCTTTTGATCATTTATTTACTCTACAGATACTTTTATATCACCATCAATGCTTTAGTCCCCGTTCACACTAAGGCGACCTGTGAGGCGACCTGGTCGCCTCACAGGTCGCCGTAGGTCGCCTCCCATAGGGAAGCTGCGGACCCATTCTAATAGGAGCGACACAAGTCGCTCCGACTTAGAAAAAGGGTTCGGAGCTTCTTTGGGGCGACCAGGAGGCGACCGCCATAGACTTCAATGTTATGAAGTCCGTGGTGGCCGCTCCGAGGTCGCGACGCGCTGCTCGCACCGCGACCTCGGAGGTCGCGGTGCGAAGTAGCGTCGCTTGTATGTGAACGGGGCCTTACACGTGTGTGTGTGTGTGTATATATGTATGTATATATATGTGTGTGTATGTGTGTGTATATATATATATATATATATGTGTGTGTGTGTATGTATGTATGTATGTATGTATGTATGTATGTATATATATATATATATATATATATATATATATATATATATATATATATAATATATATGGTATCTCACAAAAGTGAGTACACCCCTCACATTTTTGTAAATATTTTGTTCTATCTATTCATGTGACAACACTGAAGAAATGACACTTTGCTACAATGTAAAGTAGTTAGTTTACAGCTTGTATAACAGTGTAAATTTGCTGTCCCCTCAAAATAACTCAACACACAGCCATTGATGTCTAAACCGCTGGCAGCAAAAGTGAGTACACCCCTAAGTGAAAATGTCCGAATTGGGCCCAAAGTGTCAATATTTTGTGTTCTCCAGCACTGCCTTAACCCTCTTGGGCATGGAGTTCATCAGAGCTTCACAGGTTGCCACTGGAGTCCTCTTCCACTCCTCCCATGACGACATCAAGGAGCTGATGAATGTTAGAGACCTTGCGCTCCTCCAACAGATGCCCCACAGATGCTAAAATAGGTCTGGAGACCTTGACCTTGGCCAGTTCATCACCTTTACCCTAATTTTCTTTAGCAAGGCAGTGGTCGTCTTGGAGGTGTGTTTGGGGTCGTTATCATGTTGGAATACTGCCCTGCGGCCCAGTCTCTGAAGGGAGGGGATCATGCTCTGCTTCAGTATGTCACAGTACATGTTGGCATTCATGGTCCCCTCAATGAACTGTAGCTCCCCAGTGCCGGCAGCACTCATGCAGCCCCAGACTGACACTCCCACCACCATGCTTGACTGTAGGTAAGACACACTTGTCTTTGTACTCCTCACCTGGTTGCCGCCACACACGCTTGACACCATCTGAATCAAATAAGTTTATCTTGGTCTCCTCAGACCACAGTACATGGTTCCAGTAATCCATGTCCTTATTCTGCTTGTCCTCAGAAAACCTTTTGTAGGCTTTCTTGTGCATCATCTTTAGGAGAGGATTCCTTCTTGGATGACAGCCATGCAGACCAATTTGATGAAGTGTGCGGCGTATGGTCTGAGCACTGACAGGCTGACCCCACCCCCCACCCCTTCAACCTCTGCAGCAATGCTATCAGCACTCATACGTCTTTTTCCCAAAGACAACCTCTGGATATGACGCTGAGCACCTGCACTCAACTTTGTTTGACCATGACAAGGCCTGTTCTGAGTGGAATCTGCCCTTCTAAACCTCTGTATGGTCTTGGCCACCGTGCTGCAGATCAGTTTCAGGGTCCTGGCAATCTTCTTATAGCCTAGGCCGGTGATCGCTAACCTTGGCACTCCAGATGTTTTGGAACTACATTTCCATAAGGCTCAACTACACTGCAGAGTGCATGAGCATCATGAGAAATGTAGCTCCAAAACATCTGGGGTGCCAAGGTTCGCCATCACTAGCCTAGGACATCTTTATGTTGAGCAACAATTCTTTTTTTTTTTTTCTCAGTTTCTCAGAGAGTTCTTTGCCATGAGGTGCCATGTTGAACTTCCAGTGACCAGTATGAGAGAGTGAGAGCGATAACACCAAATTTAACACACCTGCTCCCCATTCACACCTGAGAATTTGTAACACTAACGAGTCACATGACACCGGGGAGGGAAAATGGCTAATTGGGCCCAATTTGGACATTGTCACTTAGGGGTGTACTCACTTTTGTTGCCAGCGGTTTAGACATTAATGGCTGCGTGTTGAGTTATTTTGAGGGAACAGCAAATTTACACTGTTATACAAGCTGTACACTCACTACTTTACATTGTAGCAAAGCGTCATTTCTTCAGTGTTGTCACATGAGAAGATAGAATAAAATATTTACAAAAATGTGAGGGATGTACTCACTTTTGCGAGTGATGCTGTATAGGTAAGCTTTGTTATAGGCTAACCAATTGCCGGCAATGGCACTGTGCGACTTTGCGTTTCTGTACCGGTTCCCAAAAGTAGTTTCTGTGCTAGTTTTAGTGATTTTTTTTTTTATCCCCCCCCCCCCCCCTTATTAAATGAAATAAAAATGGCATTTTGTATTTGCATGGGTTGTTTTTGTGTAATAATATTTGTTGGATGATCTAAATCATTTAAGTGTGACAGATATGCAAAAAAAAAAAAAACACAGGAAAGTGGCAAACACTTTTTCCCAGCATTGTACATACACATACTCGGGCCAATTAACCTACCAACATGTCTTCGGAGTGTGGGAATAAACCGGAGTACTTGCAAACGCCAGGCAAGGTAGTACTGTGGTGGGGATTTGAACCAATGACTAGTGCTGCTAGGCAGAAGTGCTAACCACTTAGCCGCTGTGATTGGAAGCCTGTCTGACCAGTGGGGAATGCTTTAAATGGGAGGGGGGCACCAGCTCAACTTTAACAGGAAAAGATAATTTGGGATCAGTTGGGGTTGGCCCTCTGAATCCTTGGGGCTGTCCACCCTGTTCCTATACATGTGCCTTGGCTGTAACCGTCTCTTGGGGCCAGCAATTCCCATATACTGCTTGTGTGTGAGATAAAATCACAACCGGCGATCTGTTCTTATGCTCTGGGGAGATCTCAGAGATGTCACACTGCTTTACTGGAACTTCCTGCCCACCAGGGAACATTTAAACACTGTGGGGGGTCTGGCTGAAGGAAGTGATAGCATGGATTGGATTAATACAAGTGAGCCCATGTTCACATTGGTCCGATTTGACATGGCAAATCGGAGTCAATTGCCGGCAATGGCACCGTCCGACTTTGCAGTGCCGCACCGATTCCCAAAAGTAGTTTCTGTACTAGTTTTAGCTCTATGGGGGGAGGGGTGATTTCCATAGACATCTCTTAAAGCGGTAGTATCCCGCTTTTTGACACTTTTACCTACAGGTAAGACTATAATAAGGCTTACCTGTAGGTACAAATAATATCTCCTAAACCGGCATGGTTTAGGAGATATTTACAGTGCATGCAGCCGCTCGCGCGAGCGGCGCATGCGCTCTGAAGGTCTGGGGAGACCTTCAATTTATTTGCCGGGAGTTTGCCGGAAAATCACTCCTGCGCGGATGCACGGGAGTGACGTCATCGCGGCTCCGGCCAATCATCGCGCCGGAGCCGTCTCTTCCGGCCAATCACCGCGCCGGAGCCCCCGAACCCGGAAGAGACGGCGATGGATCATGGCAGCGCCCGCCACGATGTCCGGGGGTGCGTGTCGGGGGTTCGTTCTAAGGTAAGTTACACATAATGGGCAAGTATGCGATGCATACTAGCTCATTATGCCTTTGTCTTGCAGGTTTTTTTATTTTTTTTATTTTAGGGTTTACAACCGCTTTAAGGAACCAGCACAGATGTCTGTGAAATCGCCCCCGAAGTCAGAAATTCTGGTTTAAAATCGTGCGAGTTCAGCTGGATGGCCTCATTTTGAACCTGGGCTTATAGCGATATTAAAGGCCTTTTTTTTTTTTTTTTTTTTTTTTTTTAAATATAAAATAACATGTTCTACTTACCTGCTCTGTGCAGTGGTTTTCTTACAGAACAGTCCCGGTCTTCCTCCTCCTCTTCTGGCGCTTCTGGCCCTGCTGAGTGCCCCCAGAGCAAGCAGCTTGCAATGGGGGCACCCAAGCAGCTTGCAGTGGGGGCACCCAAGCAGGCTTGTTCATGAGCCATGGCTCTGCATGTCCATTCACATACAGAGCCACGGCTCGGCCCCACCCCCTCTCTCCTCATTGGCTTACTAGCTGTAATTGACAACAACAGGAGCCAATGGCTCCCGCTGCTGTCTCAGCCAATGAGGAGGGAGAGTCCCAGGAGAGTCAAGTCCCTCATGCACATTGCAGTAGGAAAATCGGGCTCAGGAAGGTATTAAGGGGCTGGTGGGGGGGGGGGGGCTGCTGCTGTACCCAGAAGGTTTTTTACTTTCACGCTTCGAATGCATGAAGGTAAAAAAAACCTTGAGCCTTTACAACCACTTTAAGTATATAGACTCTTTTAAAGCTGAACACACGAGAGATCTAAAAGTCACGAATCTGCAACCCCCTATACAGCAGAGCTCTGACTGGCAAAGGGAGAAGCGGAACAAGGAGCCAATCAGTTTTGCTGCAGTGCTCATGTGCTTACAAGGGACATGCTCATTGGAGAAGAGTGCCATATGACAGATGAGCTTATCAGCCTGCTGCTTTTCTTTTTATTGCCCAGTGACAGCCAGGGGGAGGTACAAGGCTGATAGATATCACTTAAAGGAGAATCATGGGGGAACCTTTAGCCCGTAGTCGGCTGATTCTGGGCCACAGGAGAGCAGAAGTAAGTGCAGTCTTGTGACCCAGAAAAGCTTTGGCCATACTTATCTTTCACCTGCAGCAGACAACAATCAGGTCTCCTGCCTGCCAGACAGGGTTGTGGTTTGTGGTAAAGCTTGGTGAATCCCAGGTCTGGATGGACAGGTACATATGTGCATTTTCTCTTCATTTTGCTGTCTGCTTTAAATTTCAAGCCGTATATTTCAACAGATGATTTCCTAAAAGATGGTACGCCCTTCCCCCACGCACATGGCTATATTTTTGAAGAGTTAATGTAAAAGAGTGAAATTTTGTAATGAAGCCAAATTGTAAATGTACCAGATGCTTTTTTGGAGTAATTTTAAGCCCTCTCTGCTATTTGGTGAGTGTTCATCCACGCTCCTGTTGTTAAATCAACATCACAGACCTGAGATGACCCCAGAGGACGTCTCTGCGAGGAAAATCTTTGACTTGTAGTCACCGTGTGTTTTCCTTCATCAATCACCAAACCATCTCTGTAACCTGCCGAGGAAATGTCTCACCGCACTGACCAACGTCTATCAAAACGCATGACTCCAGTTACTTCAAAATATTCATTTAATGGATATGTAAATTTAATTCCTAAAATCCCCTATTAGGTGCACTGTGTTGGTGTCATTTCGTTAGTTGTCATAAGTCTATTTTTTCTTTTTTTAAATCTGCATTCTTCATAAAAATACCTGGTGATCCTGCCATGAAGATTTTAGTTCAGGCACTTCCTGCTATAAGGTGACAACGATCTGTCCCTGTCTCCCAATTGTGCTTCTGCTTTGTCACCTTATTACACAGCCTTACTATGGAAGTCAACATGCAAATCTTAACCGTGACCCCATCCTTCCTGATTGCTGTACCACTGAGGTGACAGTTAATGACGTTTCGAGACTAAGGCATTGTTTACACATGTGGCAGACTTTGCCACCCCTCTGAAAAGCAGTTTGATTTATTTTCACGTGAAGAGTAGGAGATATGTCACCGATTTTTTTTTTTAATCCTGTAAATGTTGCACCACTGTGTGGCAACTGCATGCATTAAAGGGCAGTTCTGGCTTGGTCCGATTCACTTGAATGGGTCGCATGGGCGCCAGTACTGGCCACCTAACTTGGGGGGGGGGGGATACTTTTTGCCATGGCCTCACCCTCCATGTGTGCAGCCTCATCTGGCTGCTTTTGCAACTTAGGGTGGCGGTTGGGAGATGGCTCAACTGCTTGTTTTTTTACCGCCCCCGTGACTGCAGATGTAAAAAAGCCCTAATAGGAAGAATCAGACCAGGGGGCTGACATTGAAGCTGCAGGCTGATTTGTACATGTTTTGCTTCCTTGTAAAACAATAAATATTTTGCTTCATTCATGCCTTGCCCTAAAGCATTGGTTTTCAAACTGCAGGCTACAGCCCTTTGCTTGCCCATGGGGCATGGACACCAATGGTGAAACACTATTCCTATAAACAATGGAACCCTATTTTTTTTACTGGCACCTCTGATGGTGTACTATTCCTCCCACTGACACAAGTAATGGGCACTATACATCCCATTGACTCCAACGATGGGGTACTATTCCATCCAATAACACCAACAATGGGGTACTATTCTTTCCACTGACACCAACAATGGGGTACTATTGTTTTCACCGACACCACCGATGCTGTACTATTCTTTTAACTGACCACACCAATGGGGTGCTATTCCTTCCACTGACACCAAAGTTGTGGGAAGTTTCCTTCCACTGACACCAAGGATGGGGTACTATTTCATCAAAACAATAAGGTGATACCACCCTTCTCCTGCGCTTAGAATCCAAGCTCCCCGACCACACTCCCCACGGGACTCACAAATGGCGTCTCGGATGGCTAAGGTCTTACTGCCCAAAATGGAATGGGGTAGTCCAACAATACTAAAGGCAAAAAGAAACAAAAAAAGGGCGCACCGACCTAGCGCATTATCCTCAATAATAGGCTTTTTATTAAAGTAACATATACAATGGCTACTCACAAACACAGGTGGAAAATAATCATATCAAGCTCCGTTGCTCCAGTATCAGGAATAGTCCATGTATTAGTCCATAATCCTGTTATGATGACGGCTGACGCGTTTCGAGGCTCAGCCTCTTCCTCAGAAGTTTCCTTCCACTGACACCAAGGATGGGGTACTATTTCATCCACTGACACCAAGGATGGGGTACTATTCCTTTCACTGACACCACCGATGGGTTACTATACCTTCTCACTTCTCCTGACACCGATGGGGTACTATTACTTCCACTGACACCAATGAAGAGGTACTATTCCTTCCCCTTCCACTGACACCAACGATGGGGAACTATTCCTTTCACTGATGCCACCGATGGGGTACTATACCTTCTCACTTCTCCTGACACCAATGGGGTACTATTATTTCCACTGACACCAACAATAAGGTACTATTCCTTCCCCTTCCACTGACACCAACGATGAGGAACTATTCCTCCCATGGACACCAACAATGGGGTACTATGCCTTCTACTGACGCCAATGATGGGGCACCAATTCTCCCACTGACACAAGTGATGGGGCACTATTCCTCCCACTGACACCAACAATGGGGCACTGCTCCTCCTCCTGACCACAGGCGCTATGCAATTTTTTTTACTCCCAATGACCACCAAGCCAGAGGCAGTGCTTACTTCCAATGAAGCTGAGACATTTTCAACTCCCACAGTTTGGCCCCTCTAAAGTGGGATGGACAATGAACTGGTTCTTTGTTTTGAAAGTCTTGAGACCCTGCCCTAGAGCATCCTTCCTTCTGCTTTTTTTTTTAACAAGGAGGAACACTTGAAATAAGTTTGTGGTCTGAGAGAACCCTTGGTTTCTACAGCTCATGTACTATTAGCATTAATGGGAAGTTGTAGCTATCGGAATAAATAAAATTAATATGGGGGGCTAATGCAGGTCCAACTGAAAATGAATAATGGAAAGACAATCTTAAGGCCCGTACACACGATAAGAAAATCTGTAGGGAAAATTTGTCCGACGACCGATCTGTCGATTTTCGGATTGTTAGTATGGTGCTTTCGACAGCCGACTCCGACTTTTCGGCTGACAAAATCCTGATGTGCAGTCTATAAAATTTTTGTCGTCCATCAAAACAACGTCCGATTTTCGTCTCATTAGTACAGATTTCGACAGAAAAAAAATCTTAAGAGCAAGACTAGGCATGCTCAGAGACGAAAGAACACATACAAAGCAATCCAACACATGACATCACTTCTGAAGTAGAATTCTGTCGTACGGGAAAATTCCTATGAAAATAACCTCTTCACTTTCCACATCAGACTAGCATGCCACAAAAAACGGACGACAGATCGTTTGATAATCTGATCGTGTGTACGGGGCTTTAGAATCATCCAAAGACAAACAAATGGACTACCCTTGATATATATTACTGTGTCTTGGATTTTGCACCAACTACAGGGATATAACCTGGATGTTCTTAAAGTACTCAATATATCAAAAACATTGTTAGAATAAAAAAGTAATTTATTAACCAAAAAACATAAATGAAAAGAGAAAATTGTAATTTTTTTTTTTTCATCATTTGCGGTTTTTGTGTTCAATAATTATTGTTATACAGGATTTTTATGGCGCCAACAGTTTGCGCAGCGCTTAACAAAATGAAGGCAGACATTACAGTTACAATACAATTTGGAACAAAAGGAATCAGAGGACCCTGCTCGTTAGAGCTTACAATCTAAAAGGGAGGGTCAATTGATACAAATATGGAGCTTGAGTCTGCAGGGGCCTGGCATTGCACTCGTGATCCACTGATCGCAGCTGCGATGCTTTGCAGGCTTATTTGCAAATAACATAATAAATGCACTTTCTCTGTCGCTCATTGACAGACGTAGTCCTCTTTGATTCATATCAATTGGGTTATACTGCCCTCTACAGGAGTAGGACACTAGGCAGAAAAAAACTTTCTGGCTCCACCTCAGGGGCAGTCCCAGAGGGTATATCCTCTCTCTCTCTGCTACAGGATGTTAGTTTTTTTCTGTCTAGTCAGGAGTAAGGACCTAAGTTCCTTGCTGGGATCTTTGGTCCTGGCAAGATTTTTTTTAGAAATTTTTTTCCTTTTTAGGTAGTTGTTTTCTCCAGTTTTCCTGTGAGATCTTCAAGCAAATCACGCCGGATCTGGGCGACGGGCTGGATGTTGAGATCCAGTAGTCACCCCAGCCGGCCTACGAGCGCGTGCAGACCATAGCTCCGCGCTGGGTCAGCCGCGACATATTCAAGTAAGTATACTGGAACTGGGCGACGGGCTGGATGTTGAGATCCAGTGGTCACCCCAGTTCAGCCTACGAGCGTGTGCAGACCATAGCTCCGCGCTGGGTCGGCCGCGACATAGTCCCACTGGACGGGGACTGACCCTGCGAGTTAAAACACTCGCTTGAACGCCAATGACCAGCAGAGTCACGGCGTCCGTATTGGTCGACAGCCCCCCACCTCGGTGGAGAGGGGTTCTGTTAAGAGAGGGTGCCTGTTAGTTCCGGTATGGTGAGTAGATGTTCCCCCTTTCCCCTGTGGGGTTTTTGGGATATGGGCCCCTCTGTGTATGGTCGGACCTTTTTTGGACATTAAGGTTCCACCTCTAGCCTATGACATATGCACATATCTCCCTGGGAGACTGTGATTTGGTTTGAGAGCTGACGCTCCAGCAAACTTGGTTTGGGAGCTGACACTCCAGTAGACTTGGTTTGGGAGCTGACACTCCAGCAAACTTGGTACTCCAGCAAAACTTGGTTTGGGAGCTGATACTCCAGCAAACTTGGTTTGGGAGCTGACACTCTAGGGGAGCTGACACTCTAGCATCCTTGGTTTACCCAGCAGGCTTGGTCCCCACGGAAGCCTGGTTCAATTGACTACATTGAAATAGAACAGACTGGCATTTAAGTAGGAGGCAAGCACCTACCTTATTTTAAGGGATATAGAAGCTATCGCCATCCTCCCGCAGGCCGCACTTATAGGCCGCCACCAGCCTTTCTTAGCGTTCGCAGACCGCTGCTGTTCTCCGGAGGAGCCACATTAGATCAGCAGTCCGCCGCCATTTTGTTGTAGACCGCATGTTAGACTTCAGTGTCTATACAGGCCCGCCCGCAGGTCACGCAGGCCGCCATTTTGCCTTAGCCTGGTGTCTCCTGCATGGGGGCGGCCATGTTTGATGTGCCCAGCCTACCTCGAGGAGTAGCTGGGAGCGCCGGAAGGCGTGCAAAGGGGGCGGAGCCACTTCCTTTTACCCGGGAAAGCTAGTACAGGACTTCCCAGTCTGCATAGGACTACGCTGACAGCAGTTTGAAAGAAACTTCTCTGCATCAGGTGGTGAGCCCTTGGGGTCTCTCTCTCTCTGTGGGGGTCCAAAAGCAGGTACGCTGAGGGGCGCTATCGCGCTGGGGGATTACATATAAAAAAAAAAAAGATATTTTTTATTTTTCAAATTTTTCACTGGCAAAGTGTCCTGGATTAGCATGGACCCTGCCACACATGTATCTCCACCTGATCCCCTCGAGGTGGCTGCAGGACCCTCCAGTTCCCCACTTACTATTGATGCATTATCAGCGGTTTTAGAGTCTTTTGTATCCCGGGTGGAAGTGGCCTGTCGGGGACAGGGCGCAAGGAAGCGACCCCCGCCTACCCCCATTTCATCTGAAACTTCAGATTCAGAGTCTGAGCCTGTCACTGCAGGTGCAGCTCCATCATCTGGGGCTTGTGTCTCAGGTACTGTCTCTTCAGACAGTGAGGAGGATGTTTCGGCATCCACCATAGCCCGAGAGGAAGCGTTGGTGAACGCACTAATTGTATCTGTCCGAGAAACCTTAGGACTGCAGGTTACACCGTCAGAAGTAGCTGAGTCTGAGATCCCTTTTGGTACTAATAAACGGACCAAAATGGCGAAAAGTATTTCCCTTGCCCAAATGTTTCGGTAATGTAATTAAGGAAGAATGGGGTCATCCAAAACGAACCCCTGCTATTTCCAAACGCATTATTAGGCGTTATCCGTTCGAGGAATCCCTCCTCAAGAAATGGACAGTACCACCTGTGGTGGATTCACCAATTTCCAGATTGAATAAAGCTACGGTTATCCCATTGGAGGACGCTCCGTCCTTTAAGGATCCAGTGGATCGCAAGGTGGAAGCTGTGTCTCCCGCCATTTTTTCCCTGATTGGGTCAGCTTTCAGACCAGTAATTGCTATTGGTCTGGTTTCACAAACTGTGACAGAATGGACCAAGTGGTTACGCCGGGACTTAGAGGGGAGAGACATCCCCCAGGCGGTATCAGATCTGCTGGAACAGAGGATACAAGGGCTACAGTTTGTCTGTGACGCTGCTCTAGACGCCACTCCATTGTTGGGGCGGGCTTCAATTTCAGCAGTGGTCCTCAGGCGTACACTGTGGCTAAAGTGTTGGTCAGTGGACCAAGGTTCCAAAAAAGCTTTGGCTAATCTCCCCTTTCAGGGGGAGCGCCTATTTGGGGCTAACTTAGATGAGATTATCAAGGATCTTACTGGAGGCAAGAGCACTTTTTTGCCACAAAGTACCAATTGTAAAGAACCTCGTCAGAGACGGGGGCCTTCCTTTTCCGCTCATAAGAAATTTTTTCGCCCCACTGGCGACAAAGCAAAGCCCTCCAAAACTCCGGCTCTTCCAGACCTGAAAATAAGACTACTAAAGCCTGAAGGTGCGCCCCCACCCATAGCTGGGGTGGGGGGACGTCTTCGCCGGTTTCCGGATCCATGGCTTTCCAGAATCCCGGACAAGTGGGTCTGCGAAGTCATACGGTCAGGTTACAAGATCGAGTTTCAATCTCTCCCACTGGTGCGATTCTTCCCTTCCAACATCCGACTATCCCCAGATCGCCTAGAAGCTCTGCGGGGGGCGGTCACGGATTTAATGCAACAAGGAGTGGTGGTCCACGTTCCTTGGACAGAGCGTTTTCAGGGGTTTTATTCAAACCTATTCACAATACCCAGGAAAGAGGGCAAGGTGCGTCCAATTCTGGACTTAAGAGCACTCAATCTTTTTGTCAAGATACAAAAATTCAAGATGGAGTCTATTCGCACAGTAGCGGCCTCCCTGCATCAGGGGGATTTTCTAGCGTCCAAAGACATCAAGGATGCCTATCTTCACATTCCCATTTACGCAGGACATCAGCGTTTCCTGCGTTTTTCCGTAGAGGAGAACCATTATCAGTTTGTGGCGTTACCCTTTGGTCTCGCCTCGGCTCCCCGGGTCTTCACAAAGGTGTTGGCCCCAGTATTGGCTCTGTTGCGACAGTGAGGCATATCGATTCTAGGTTACCTAGACGATCTTCTGCTCCATGCGGAGTCTCCGCAGACTCTGTTACTAAACTTAGAGATCACCATGATCTCTTTGCAAGAGTTCGGGTGGCTGGTGAACCTGCAGAAGTCTTCTCTGCTTCCCACCAGGAGGCTCGAATATCTGGGTCTAATTTTAGATACATCCAGGGCAAAAGTGTTTCTCCCTGCGGAGAAACTCCAGAAGATTCAATCAACGATTCAGTTGTTACTATCCGACAACTGGCCTTCCCTTCGGACTTGCATGAGGGTCCTGGGTTTGATGGTGGCTTCCTTCGAAGCAGTACCATTTGCCCAGTCCCATACCCAAATCCTTCAAGGAGAGATTCTTCTCAAATGGAATCGGAATCCAGATTCCCTGGACAATCGGATCCGATTGAGCGAGCGGACCAGGGAGTCTCTGGTCTGGTGGCTTCGGTCTCCGATGCTCAGCCAGGGGAAGTCATTTCTGCCAATATACTGGACGATTGTGACCACGGATGCCAGTCTATCCGGGTGGGGAGGAATTCTCGGTCAATTATCAGGGCTTTGGTCCCTGGAAGAGTCCAGGTTACCGATAAATGTATTGGAACTGAGAGCGATCAGACTTTGTCTGATTCACTGGACCGAGCAGCTCCAGGGCAGCCCGGTTCAGATCCAGTTGGACAATGCCACAGCTGTGGCTTATGTCAATCATCAAGGGGGCACCAAGAGTGTCCTGGCGGCCATAGAAGTGGCCAGCATTCTTCGTTGGGCGGAACGGTTTGTTCCAGCTCTCTCCGCGGTGTTCATTCCGGGGGTGGAAAATTGGCAGGCAGATTATCTCAGCCGTCAGATTCTGGATCAGGGGGAATGGTCCCTTTATCCAGAAGTATTCCACCAATTGTGCCTTCGTTGGGGCACCCCGGATGTGGATCTGTTGGCATCTCGGCTCAACAGGAAGGTGCGGAGGTTTGTAGCTCACTCCCGCGATCCTCTAGCAGATGCCGCAGACGCGCTGGTCGCCCCGTGGGGGCAGTATCAGCTACTGTATGCCTTCCCTCCTCTCAGGTTGCTGCCGAAGCTTCTTCGCAGGATAGAGGTGGAAGGAATTCCAGTTATCCTGGTAGCTCCGGACTGGCCTTGTCAAGCCTGGTACGCCGACTTGGTCAGACTGATAGCGGACGTCCCGTGGCGACTTCCTCTCAGGGAAGACCTACTGTCTCAGGGACCAATCTTCCATCCTGCTTTACAATCGCTGGCTTTAACGGCCTGGCTATTGAGACCCAGGTGCTGAAAGACAAGGGGTTGTCAACTTCAGTTATTCCTACACTAATTAAAGCTAGGAAAGCGACTTCCAGAAAGATTTATCATCGCACATGGAGGTCTTATATTGCGTGGTGTGAATCTCTTGGGTTTCCTCCACGTTCTTATTCGGTGAACCGTATTTTGGTTTTTCTGCAACAGGGGGTTGAGCAGAAGCTGGCCTTGAGCACTATCAAGGGTCAGGTTTCAGCATTAGCAATCTTCTTTCAGAAGCCTTTAGCTACTAATTCCTTGGTGCGGAATTTCATCCAGGGGGTGCGACACCTGGCTCCGCCAGTGCGCGCGCCTTTACCGCCCTGGGATCTTAATTTGGTGTTGTCGGTTCTTCAGAAACCTCCCTTTGAAGATATTAGGGAGATTCCCTTGCTTACGTTATCCCAGAAGGTGGCCTTCTTGGTGGCCATCACTTCTGCACGCAGGGTGTCAGAACTGGCCGCATTATCCTGTCGTTCCCCATATCTGGTGGTTCATAGGGATAAGGTTGTTCTTTGTCCGAATCCATCTTTCCTTCCGAAAGTGGTTTCAGAATTTCATCTGAATGAGGATATTGTATTACCTTCCCTGTGTCCTAAGCCCAGCCATCATCGGGAGTTTGCTTTACACTCCTTGGATGTGGTTCGGGCGATCAGGGTATACTTGAAAACGACGGACTCGTTTCGCAAGACGGATTCACTTTTTGTGATCCCGGATGGCCCCAAAAAGGGGTTGCCTGCATCTGCCGCGACTATCTCCAAATGGATCAGACAGACGGTGGTACAGGCATATTCTATTAAGTGTCGGGAGCCCCCGTTCCCTGTTAAGGCGCATTCCACTCGGGCGCTTAGTGCGTCATGGGCCTTTCGCCATCAGGCGTCAGTGCTTCAGGTTTGCAAGGCGGCTACTTGGTCGTCAGTGCATACCTTTGCAAAATTCTATAAAATTGATGTGATGGCATCGTCAGATGCCTCTTTTGGCCGCAAGGTTTTGCAGGCCGCAATTTGAGGAGACCGTTGGTCTACCTCGAGGGTTTTTTTCTGTTGGAGTTTTAGTTGAGTCTCATCCCTTTTGTCTGATGAGCCTTTAAAACTTCTAGTTGGCACCGGTTGGGCCTTCTAGATTGGATTTTGATTTCCGTTAATCCCACCCCTCATTTGTGGCACTGCTTTGGGACGTCCCAATTGATATGAATCAAAGAGGACTACGTCTGTCAATGAGCGACAGAGAAAAATGGATTTTTGTAAGATCTTACCGTAAAATCCTTTTCTCTTAGCTCATTGACAGACGTAGTACCCGCCCCTCTACTTTTGAGTTGGGTTGGGTTAAATTCTCTGACACTGCTTTGTGACATAACTAACATCCTGTAGCAGAGAGAGAGGATATACCCTCTGGGACTGCCCCTGAGGTGGAGCCAGAACGTTTTTTTTCTGCCTAGTGTCCTACTCCTGTAGAGGGCAGTATAACCCAATTGATATGAATCAAAGAGGACTACGTCTGTCAATGAGCTAAGAGAAAAGGATTTTACGGTAAGATCTTACAAAAATCCATTTTTTTTTTTTTTTTTGGCAGATGCACTTAGGGCCCTTTCACACAGAGGAGCTTTTCAAGCATTTTTGCGTAAAAAAAAAAAAAAAAAAAGCGCCTGAAAAGCTCAAGAAAAATGCTTCCCTTTAAAATGAATGAACGTGTTGACATTAGAGCAGTGTGTTTTGGTTGGGGTTAAAAAAAAAAATCCTGCTTGTAGCATCTTTGGAGCATGTTTGGGGAGCTAAAAAACACAACATAAGCGCACCTTCCCATTGAAAGCAAAGGAAAGTGCAGTAAAACTGAGGCAACAAAAAAAAAAAGGGCTTGCAATGTTTTTGTGGTGTGGTTATTGAGTCACATGTCTTTTAAAAACTCACAGCAAACGCGGTAAAAACACATGCGTTTTTGCCGTGGATCAATGTGCAGATGCCCTTAGCCTTAACGACTGGTTCACAGCTACAGTCCAGTGTGTTTTTTAATCTGCATCAAAAACGCATGCACAGTGTTTTCCATGTATTTCAATGGCCCTGTGCAAAGTGCAACCTGCAGCATTTTTTCACACATCTAGAACACAGCAAAACATATATAAAAACACCGGAACGCATGTAAACACACCAGAACACACATTATCCTGAGAATTTTCAAGTGTAAAAAAAAAAAAAATGCACTGAATTTATTGAAAACGCATAAAAAAAACTTGTCTATACGCCTATGAAAAAAAACGCATTGGGAACGCAGAAATTGTGGCGTGAACCATCCCTTAAAACCAAACTAAGGTGTAAAAAGAAAAATGTGTGGGCATGCTTCTCATTGCAGAAGACCCGTGATATGCCTATTCTGTGATATAGCAAACATGCGCAGCTCAGTGTATATTCTCCACACTCCTCCGTGCCGTAATGTATAAACTCCTTCGCGCATGTGTGGGAGATGCGTCATTCTCCGCTGGGCAGTTAGGATGGCCAAAGACCCCGCACCCAGAGGAAGCCAAGGAGAAGATATTGGAGAGGGGTGGTGAGTGTCTGCAGGCTTATGGACCTTACACAGGATCAGAAAATCGGATGAAAAATACCGCTTTCTAAGTGATCGTACAATAATCTGATGGTTAGTACACCGATCGCGGCAGTTCATGAAAAATTATTCGATGGGACAAGCATGAATTTTTTCCTGGGATGACACCAAATCGTACAATTTTCAGTACCATTTTCGTCTGAAAATACAATACACCACACCACTTCCAAATTTTTGTTCTGTCGTACGAGAATTTTTGTAAGGTAATTAACCTTTTTTTGAAAAACAGTGAGTTTATTGAAAAAAAAAAATTGCAGAATAACAGTAAACAGTAACAGGATCTGTGCATATAAATAAAACTAGAACAATGCGTGCTTACAGGGCGTATAAGAGTAAAATGTAAAAGAACAATCCATAAATACAACAAAATGTCCCTGAGGGATCCCAGCTATAGGTATAGAGTGCCTCAAGGACAGGTATCCGACCTCTGGACCCAGGGCTGCTGTTAGAAATCGCGGGGCCCCGTACAGACTACCTGGCAGGGCCCCCCCCCCCCAAGAAAATATTAAAGATATATTTTGCTAAAATTACAACAAAATCACTATTAGCAGACACAAATATAACAACTCGCATAATTCCTGCTAAATCTAAAAAAAAAGAATCTATGTTTTAATAAAAAAGAAGATGAGATGAGAAAAATATACAGGCTGGGCAGTTGGAGCTCAGTGATCAGAGAGACTAAGGCCCCGTTCACATACAAGCGACGCTACTTCGCACCGCGACCTCGGAGGTCGCGGTGCGAGCAGCGCGCCGCGACCTCGGAGCGGCCGCCATGGACTTCATAACATTGAAGTCTATGGTGGTCGCCTCCTGGTCGCCCCAAAGAAGCTCCGGACCCTTTTTCTAAGTCGGAGTGACTTGTGTCGCTCCTATTAGAACGGGTCCGCAGCTTCCCTATGGGAGGCGACCTACGTCGACCTGTGAGGCGACCAGGTCGCCTCACAGGTCGCCTTAGTGTGAACGGGGACAGAGAGAGAGAAACAAAGTTACAATTTACAAATAAACTCCTGAGCAGAGATAAGTGCTGGGAGGGGGGCCCACACACGGGAGGGGGATTAGTGAGGGACAACTGTCTCTTTCTCAACAGATAAAAGCTAATAGCAGGGAGAGGGACAGATCAGATTCAGGAGGAAGATTTCTGTAATTGTTGTCCATCACTAATCCCCCTCTCTGTGTGGGCCCCCCTGTGTGCTCGGACCCCTACAAGAGGGCTGGTGGTCCCCCCCTATCAGCTGCCCTGTCTGGACCCATCTATCTCAGATCTTATTGAACTTGGTAGGGTTACCTCGTGTTTGTACATAAGTTTGTGGTACGGTATGATATTATTGACTTCTGCCTTCTATGTGCCAAACGTGGGCAGACGTTCCCGCATCCACTGTCTGGCAATCACCTTCCTGGCTAGGAACAGTGAGATCTGCAAAAAAGTGAGAAGATATTTGTCCATGTCTTCGTCCGGGAATATACCCAAGAGGCATTGTAAGTTAAGTAACCTTTTAATTTTAGAGAAGAGACTCCATTATTCTCATGTGTGCTTGCTAGGCCAACCTTTTTCAGCCAGGGTGCCCAGGCACACTGGGGTGCCTTGAGGTCTCTTCAGGGGTGCCTTGGCAAAATGCCTAAAAAATATTCCCAAAAATTGTTTACAAGTCGGCAAGTGGATGAAGCCCCTCTTATAGTTACACAAAGCCACAGGTTTTCATTGTGCACCATTATGACCTTCCAGCTGCTGGCATCCTAACAACCAATTACATCATTAGTTAAAGCGGAGTTCCACCCTAAAAATTATCTTTGCACCGTCCGCTAGCTTAGATGAACCTGAAATGGAATTGGATAATAAAAAATGTATTTTTTGTTTCACTTAACCTTGTTTTTAATGAAAATATACTTGCCTTCCTTCCTCTTCCTCCCTCTTCAGACACGGCCCACGCCGTCACTTCCTCCATTGACTCCTGGGAGATGAGCGTCATCGATCCCAGGAGTCAATGCGCCTGCACCGGTGTCACTCGTCACTTCCAGTGCAGGCGTGTCATTTCCTGCTCAACAGCTTCTGGGCATGCCCAGAAGCTGTGCAGGGATGACGTCCCTCCCCCGGAAGTGACTAGCAGGGCATTCTGGGACTTCAACGTCACTTAAGAGGGACGCTCCGGCTTCAGCTGCCCACACCTGAGATGGCAGCGCTGGACAAGACATTTTCAAGATAAGTATTTCTTTTAACAGGTAAGAGAAACCGGGGACAGTTCAGAGGCTATCATTGCTTAAATGCAATAGCCCTGACTGTCCCTGGGGTATTTTTAGGTGACTTTTTTTTTTAGGGTGGAACTCCGCTTTCATAAGGATGATGTCGGTCATCTGCATGGCATCCTTTTTGGCCCCCCCCCCGCCCCTCTCTGTCAGCGCTGGGATCACATGCGCTCAGTGATGGGAAAAAATGAGAAACATTAGTATTATAGAATACTAGTCAGTACCAGTTTGCAAATGTGTATTTGCTTTGGAAGAATAAATCACCTATGACGTTGGGAGTCCTACGTGTGTGGATGTTGCTGCATTATGTAAAACCGCTAATATAGTTTTACATTTTAAATGGGGTGCCTCGAGATTGTCCATAATTTCAAAGGGTGCCTTGACTGAAAAAAGGTTAAGACTGGATACATGCTATACAATTTTCTTTGGATTTTTTCCTTTAGATTTACCAAAACCATACAATATGAAGTCAAATCTAAATATTTTTAATTTGTATGCAGTCAGGCAGGCCCTTGCACTCTACATAATTGAAGGTAAATCTAAAGGAAATCTAAAGCCTCATACACACGATCAGATTATCGGACGATCTTATGTTTGTTTTTTGTTGCATGCTAATCTCATATGGAAAGTGAAGAGGTTACTTTCATCCGAAAATTCCCGTACGACAGAATTCAACTTTAGAAGTGATGTCATGTGTTGAATTGTTTTGTATGTGTTCTTTTTCGTCTCTGAGCATGCCTAGTCTTGCTCTTACGATTTCTTTCAGACGAGAACTGTACTAATTAAACGAAAATCGGACGTTGTGTTGACATACAATAAACAATTTTATAGCCTGCACATCCAGTTTTTGTCATCTGAAAATTCATAATCGGCTGTCGAAAGCACTATACTAACAATCCGAAAATCGGCAGATCGTTCGCCGGACGAAATTTTACTTCCGATTTTCGTATCGTGTGTACGGGCCTTAACAACAAAAGTTGTATGGTGTGTATCCGGCTTTAGAAACACTGCGCTAGGCTCAGTGCTGTATCTTGGCCTAGGCCAACAAGGCCCAGGCCTAGGGCGGCACTTTGCAGGGGGGCAGCAAAAAATCTGCACCCTGCACAAAAAAAAAACAGCCTCCTCCCGGTTCACGCATGAAAAGGGTCTCCGCCGCTTTGCACTACACTTTTAATATAGTGCCAGTTTTATGGGGTGAATTGGGCCAGAGGGCAGAGTCCAGGAGGCAAATCGGTCTGGCACCCCCATAAAGCAGTCAGTGATGAGGCTGCACTGATGGGCAGTAATGAGGCGGCACTGATAAGGCTGCACAGATGGGCACTGATGAGGCTGAATGTGTGGGAACTGATGAGGCTACGCTGATGGGCACTGATAGACTTGTGGTCTGTGGTTCACAAATGACAGGGTGGGTCATAAACAGTAAAGGGCGTGGCCTTTACAGGAAGGGGTGGGGCATATGTAAATTAGGGGGTGCACAAGTTTAGTCAGGCCTAGGGCAGCACAAAACCTAAATACACCACTGGCTAGGCTACTTAGTCTAGATTCCACATGAAAGAGGATCTTCACCTTAGAAAAGATTAAATGTAAATACAGCAGCTACAAATACTGTAGCTGCTGGCTTTTATTAGAAGTGCACTTACCTGTCTAGAGATCCAGCCCTGTCCTCACCCAGGCCAGTTCTATGCTGGTCTTCAGGTCCCTGGTGCCGGCATGTATACTAAGGGAAGCCGGTGTTCTAAAATTTAGTTGGAGCCGTGAAAATTCCGGACCCTCGTCACTTCCGGGGGACACTCTGTCACCACCAGCTGCTGCTAGCCCCGGTGCGCATGCGCACAAGGCATTTTCAAGGTCCGATTAAATTCGAAGACTTACGAACAGCTGACTGAGAGGAGGAGGGGCTGAGGTGGGACGCACACACCGCTCAGGAAAATGTTACAACACCGCCGCGCAGAGCTGACTCAGAGGAGGCGGGAAGGAAGTGAATACTCATACTAAATAGTCATGATAAAAAATGTTTAGTATTTCTTATTATTTTTTTATCATTACTATTTAGTATGAGTATTCACTTCCTTCTCGCCTCCTCTAAGTCAGCTCTGCAACATGTTCCTTGCTCGATGACGCGGCGGTGTTGTAACATTATCCCGCATCGGTGTGTGCGTCCCACCTCAGCCCCTCCTCCTCTCAGCTGTTCGTAAGTCTTAGAATTTAATCGGACCTTGAAAATGCCTTGTGCGCATGCGCACCGAGGCTCGCATCAGCTGGGTTATGACGTAGCGTCACCGGAAGTGACGAGGGTCCGGAATTTTCATAGGTCCGACTAAATTTTAGAACACCGGCTGTGACTCCTTGCAGCTTCCCCCTCTGCTTTGTGAATGGTCCAGCAGCCTTATGGGACTTGTAACATGTTCCAGAAGGCTGCCGGCAAAGGGGGGAGGTGGGTGTACTTCCGCTCAGATCACCTCCGCGATCTGAGCGGGTACCTTTATAAAACTAAGTACCCACTCCCCGAAAATAAATAAAAATATTATGCCAAATGTGGTAAACCAAAGGGGAGGAGGACATAAAGCAGAACCTCCCTTAAGCCCTGGTTTACACTGGTGCGGCTTTGATAGCGCACAACTTCAGCGTGATTTCAAAGCCGCAGATCAGTGCGATTTGCACCTCCGATTTTATTGAAACTTGCGACTTCTTTTAACAGAAGACTATGCAAGTCGCAATGAAATCGAAAAAAAGTCGTTCATTAACCTTTTTCAAAGTTGCTGCAACACGAGTCATGGCAGTTTGAACAGTTTAATTGCTGACAAATGGGTGCAAACTGTCAAATCGCACCGGTGTAAACAAGGGCTTAGAGTCCCTCTTAGTGACACGGGGGGGGGGGGGGTAAAATATACAGCGAGTTATTGTGTGCCGGTAGCATAAAATTTATATTTTGTTTCAGTAAATGTTTCCACTATTCACATAATAGTTTCCCCGCGTTCTACCAGCTTGTCTGTCTGTTCCTGCCCGTTCTATGTGGCTCTGGGATACCTTTGCACATACAGGCGGTATGGCCCTGGGAAAGGCATTATGATGTCAGAGTCTCTGGAGTCCTGCAGTCAGTTCTGCTTGGAGTAGATTCTGGGTGGGCTGCCAGTGGAAATGACCCTTGATTGACATATATTGTGTTTTCTGTGTACCGGAGGAGAGGAAGCACTTTTCCTAACCTCTGAAGACACCAAACTGAGCGAGATGTTTACTCTACTCTTGATTACATGTCCGTGTATCAGTTTCCAAGACAGCCGTGCACCACTGCGATTTATGAGGGCAGATGCTGGGCTTTAATGTTCTGGACACGTCAGATGCTGAACAGTAGCGGAGGTCATCAGATCAAATGGTTGTAAAGCTCATATGGACAGGACTCTCATTTTGTATCTTATTACTCTTTAAAGGTTTTCGCTTTTCAGTGGTATCTATTTATCAAAGGACTTCCAGGCAGTCATAAAAGACACAAATGAATGCAGCTCTGTTATCATTATTAAATCATTTTAATGCAAGCAGTGTAAGGCAGGCCATAGACTGTGCGATTTTCTTTACTGCAACCACAGTAAATTTGCACAATCCCCCCATCAATGCAGACAGTGCTTACAGGGGAATCCCTCCTGGTGAGTAACTGTCTGCCGTCCCCGCTGGGAGAAGAAAGTGATTATTGCTTGCAACTAAAGCAGCCCCTAGTGATAGTTGCAAGGGAATCTGGTTCTACCCAAGCTGATCATTCATCTTGGTACATTCAGCCTGCCCACACTTAGTCTGAATCTTGGCCGGGTTCAGCAGGAATTTGCAATCGTCAACGGCCAGCCTAAGTACCTGAATTTGACCTGGTTTTAACCTCTTACAGTACCTGTACAGTAGAGCACAGACTAAAAGACACATTATATAGGTGAAATTTAACACCTCTAAAGTGATTGTAAGGGTAAACTATTCGTACCACTGACGCGGACGATGGGGTACTATTCGTACCACTGACACGGACGATGGGGCACTATTGGTACCACTGACACGGACGATGGGGCACTATTGGTACCACTGACACGGACGATGGGGCACTATTGGTACCACTGACACGGACGATGGGGCACTATTGGTACCACTGACACGGACGATGGGGCACTATTGGTACCACTGACACGGACGATGGGGCACTATTGGTACCACTGACACGGACGATGGGGCACTATTGGTACCACTGACACGGACGATGGGGCACTATTGGTACCACTGACACGGACGATGGGGCACTATTGGTACCACTGACACGGACGATGGGGCACTATTGGCACCACTGACACGGACGATGGGGCACTATTGGCAGAGATGTATAGTAACAGAGTAGAACTACTTAAGTACTGTACTTAAGTACCGAAATGCGGTATCTGTACTTTCCTAGAGTAGAATTTTTTTCTCCTACTTCTACTTCACTACATTTTTTCGATGATTTCGATACTTCTACTCAAGTATTTTTTTTTTGTGCTGCATAGTTACTCGTTACTTTTAAAAAAATTACCACTGCCAGAACAGTAGATGGCAGGTTGCATAAAGCTCAAAAAAATGTGTATAATGTCATTTGTAAATCAGCGCATACGAAAATAAAGGCTGTGTATAATAAAAGCTGCTATACCAAATCTTTCCAATAAAAAGAAAATATGAAACAAACAAATAAATGGTGCTACAGCGCTTAAAGTGCATCAAGAAACTACTAACAAACACAGGTTAATCATTTGAATAAATCATTTGAAATAATAAAAACAATATGATGTTCATACTTTTGACTTCTTTCTTTAATAACTACATAACACAGTACTTGTACTTCTACTTTCAGTACTTGAGTAGAAATTTTTTTTCAAAACTACTGGTACTTTTTACTTTTAGTACTTAAGTAGCAAATTTTTTGAAAAAACTACTTGCAATACTTAAGTAAAAAAAATGTTGAATACTTTAGTACTTCTACTTAAGTAACTTTTTCTGCGAGCACTTCCACTTCTACTCAAGTAATTTTTTGATCGAGCACTTGTACTTTTACTCAAGTAGAGATTTCAAGTACTTTATACAAGTCTGACTATTGGTACCACTGACACGGACGATGGGGCACTATTGGTACCACTGACACGGACGATGGGCCACTATTGGTACCACTGACACGGACGATGGGGCACTATTGGTACCACTGACACGGACGATGGGGCACTATTGGTACCACTGACACGGACGATGGGGCACTATTCGTACCACTGACACGGACGATGGGGCACTATTCGTACCACTGACACGGACGATGGGGCACTATTCGTACCACTGACACGGACGATGGGGCACTATTCGTACCACTGACACGGACGATGGGGCACTATTCGTACCACTGACACGGACGATGGGGCACTATTCGTACCACTGACACGGACGATGGGGCACTATTCGTACCACTGACACAGACGATGAGGCACTATTCGTACCACTGACACAGCCGCTGAGGTACTATTCCTACCACTGACACCAACATCCGGCCCTCCTAAAGTCTGAAGGACAGTAAACCGGCGCTTTGGTTAAAATGTTTGGAGACCCCTGGCTTGGATGAAGTGGGTTGAATCATGCTGGCCATTAGAGTGGGACATCTAGCAGTAGAAAAAAAAGTACTGTGGGGTGAAATTTCTGGACTGAAATTGAATATTGCAGCAAAATCTGTTAGCATATTAAGGTGGAGCCCCACCCTCTTCCATGCCGCTGTGCATGCACAGATTTGCCACTGGACTCTTTCAGGTATTTTGGAGCTGGCAAATGTCAGTTTGTGTGCATAAGTGTGCATTATAGTGTCCTGTGACATGTGCGCATACACCACAAAACTTAAAGGAGTTGTATAGTCTCATGGTTTCTCATTCTCTGCATTAAGGTGAAAAACCTTTTGTGCTTTAGCTGCCCCCCAGACCCCCCCCCCCTTTTTCTTACCTGAACCCGATCGTTTCAGTGAGGAGCACAAGCTCAGAGGCTCCAGTCGCTGTCTCGGGTCCTCATTGGATAGATTGATAGCAGCAGGCGCCATTGGCTCCCGCTGCTGCCAATCAAATCCAGTGATGTGGGGGCCGAGTCTTGCTGTCTGTCAATGGACGCAGCAGCGTACCCATGAGTGCGCCCGCACAGATGCCCCCTTGGAGAGCGGCTCTCCCTGGGGGCACCTGATGAAGAGGAGGGGCCAGGAGCGCCGCCCGGCCTATCCAGAAAAGGAGTATGGGGGCTGCTCTGTGAAAGAACGTTGCACAGAGGAGGCAATTATAACATCTTTGTTGTTTAAAAAAAAAAAAAAAACCTTTACAATCACTTCAAGGCTTAGTAATGCATTACCTCCTGGTATAGCTGTGACGTAGCAATTCCAGGAGGCAGCGGGGCCGGGCCTAGGCTGGCAACCAGGGAATGCTGCCTTGCAGCAAACAAAAAGTAAGGCAAAGGTAAAAATTGGATTTAATTTTTTTATAATTTATGTAGGAGGGAGTGCAAAGGGACAAAATTGGAAAATGTTTTAATTGGATTTAATGAGTTAATAGGATTGTAGGCAGAAGGTTTTTTTATCCTAATGCATTCTATGCATTAAGATAAATCTTCTGTGTGCAGCAGCCCCCCGAATACTTACCTGAGCCCCATCTTTATCCAGCGTTGTTGCAGGAGTTTCTCAGCTGCCCTGGACTCGCCCTCCTCATTGGCCGAGCCAGCAGTTTGGTACGATTGGATTCCACTGCTGCCAATCAGGAGAGAGATGGGGTGGGGCCAGATTGCGACTCTGTGTTTGAATGGACACAGGGAGCTGTGACTTGGCTAGGGTGCCCCCATAGCAAGCAGCTTGAGGCCAGATCCATCTTCACCCGTCTTCCTTCTGGGTCTGGCTGCATGACGTGCGGGAGCCACAGGTCAGGGCACAGGACTCTGAAGGAATGGCACAGGAGGCCGGCCACATGCGCCGCTGATGTCATTGGCTGCATATACAGTAAATATCTTCTAAGTGGTGTATGTTTTAGGAGATATTTACAGTACAGTACTAAAGGCTTACCTATAGTTACAATTAATCGATGGGAGTTTACATCCACTTTGAGCTGGCCATACATAGATCAAAATTCGCTGGTTTCAGCAGGAACCAGATGAAAATTGATCCATGTATGGCTGTTCCTGTTCAAGAGAAGTTGATTTAGTGATAGAGTCCTCCCAGATGGGACTGTCGGTATTTATTCTCTTGATCAGCACTTGCAGCCAATCTTCAGCAGCACTGATCAGTGTATTCTGGCAGTAAGACTCCTCCGCTATGAGGGGATTCCCCCATACACCTCGAATGTGTGGATGGGAGAATCCATTTTATTTATTTATTTATGTATTTATTCATTTATTTGTCAAGAGTTGGCTGGCTGATCTCAAAAAAAAAAAACATCCATCTATGGGCTGCTTTATGTTATTGGCGTACTTGTTTTTTATATTACTAAAGAGTCTTATTGACACTTATTGCCTTGTGTTTTGCGTTGAATCCTGACACCAGCTTCTGCTAGCTCTGTATAGGTTACCTAATGCAGTAGGGTCAGTAGGTGGGCTCCTGATCAAGTGATCGCTGTGATTGGCTGTCACAGTCGGCACTTTGAACACATGCCCGTCCCCACCAGCACCTGATCATAAGCAGCAACCGGCAGCTGTTGGTGACAGTGCTAGGGGGACATAGGGAGCATGCAGCATTGGTGTACGCATGTATATCCACCAACATGCAGTTACATATGAGTATGTGTGAAAAAAATGATAAAAATTTAATTTGGGTAGAGCGATGTATGACCGCACAATTGTCATTCAAAGTGTGACAGCGCTGAAAGTTGGCCTGGGCAGGAAGTGGGTGAAAGTCCCCAGTAGGCACGTGGTTAAGCAGGCATGGTCCATGTAACGGAACAGGGCACCCCTGACTGGGTACCTCCGTTGACAGATGCTTCTAGTGCTTCCCGAGGGCTCCAAGCACTCCACACCAGACACCATAACCACTTCAGACCCCACGAACCGCTGCAGCTTGGTTAGGGTCTTGGCATCTCCTACCCACCCTGGACCTATGACAAGGCCCCAGGTTCCCGTGGGTGAACCTCTCTTTCCCCAGAGAGTGCAGCAGAACAAGCTCTTACACAAGCTCTTACAAGAGCTTAGTGATTATCTAAGGGAGTATGGAAGACCATAGCAATCCCTTGTAGCATATCCCACCTTCAAAAAACGAAGAAATTCCATGCTGCAACCATCGCTGGAGAACATGGCTGCAAACAGGCTGCAGGAGATGAGCAGCACATATGTGCTGTTTACATCTACTTGAGGCACAGATGTAATATATCCCACAAAGCATTAAAAGATCCCAGATTTGTCCTCTTGTCTGAAGGATCTTTTCATTGTCTGTTGTTGTTTCGTTTTCCCAGCCTGTTATGTTGAGCGGGTCTTTCAGTATGCAGCTCAGTTCTGCGTACTTCCCATTGTCTTTTGCCCCCACCCCCGCCATGTTAGTGTCAATAGGAAATAAATCCAGAATTTTATCTATCATGAGAAAACCTATTTTTTCACTTTGTTGTAACGCTCCTAGTTGGCTGGAGGAAATAATGTAGCGAGGCATTTCCTGCTCCTTGAAATGAGTCCCCTGGCTAGGAAAGTCCTCGCACCCCCCCTCCTCTCCTCTTAGCATTTCCTCTCCAGGTTTATAAATAGATGCGGCTACACACACAGGGATTTCTGTACGCGGCCCGCTTCCTGTCTGCTGCCGCCAGGTAAAGGCGATCGTTGAGGAGCTGATGACTGTGACCTTCCACAGTGCTGGAGAGCACGTGGAATGCCTGGTAAATACCCCTTAAAGATAGGCCCATGTTTTCCTGTGACATGGGCTGCTTTTGCCATTGACAGATGCAGAGACGAAAGGTTGCATGCATTGCCCATTGCATGCAATTTTCAATTCTTCTGCTTTAAAATAAAATTACAGCTCGATTCCTTCAATGGTGAAGGTTAAAAAAAATCTTTCACACCTGCTGATTTTTTAGGTTGCCTGATCACGTGACTGAAATAATTTACTGTCGCACGTAGTCAGGAGCCCATCCTACTGGTTCTAAATCTTTACTCTGAGCTGTTGGTGACGGTGTGGTCACAGTACAGGGGACGCGCAATTGAGCGCACTCCCAACACAAAACAGCGATTAATTTATATGTTGGCTTAGAAAAAGGCCCACAAAGCCGCCTCCATTCCCAGGCTTTCCCGTCCCATTGGGGGTCCCAGGACCGCTGTAAGCATTTGCATTGGTTGAGCACAGAGAAGGAGCAGCATCCAAACCTCCTTAGCGATGAGGATTTTGTCCCTTCCAGTTTTGTTGTTTACTGGTCTTTACAGCCGTACAAACTGATCTGTGTTTAAGCGCCTGCCTTGGAGGGCAGAGGATGGATTAGGGGTCTAGTAAAGAGTACCTGTCACTGCCCAAGATATCGCAAGGGATGTTGTATATCCCTTGTGATAGCACAAAAGTTGAATAAAAAAGACCCGGCCTTTTTCCTATTGCAGGTGTCCGACATCTCTACTGGAGCTTTCAAGAAATCTCTTCTATGCCCCATGCTGAATGCTGCTAGGGCATGCATACCTCTTCACTTGAAACGGACAGCCCCACCAAAAATTGCTCACTGGCTCAGGAAAATGGAGGAGGTCAATAAACTGGAGAGTATCATCGCGGCGTCCTGCCACAAGGGTGGCCAACATGCAGACAGGTGGAGGATCTGGGATTTCATCATCACCTCTGGGGAATGGGCAGGCTTGTTGGAGGTGTAGCTTCATGTGTAGTCCATTCATTTTCAGAGAAATTGATATCCGCGCGGCCAGTGATCGATAGCATGGGGTGCACAGTCTTCCGCCTACGGCACTTCTGGTCGTCCCTTCTCCCCCAACCCCTAACCTCCCCCTATTCCCCGAACCCTTCTGACCCCCCTTGACTCACTTCTCTGTCCCCTCTAGAGTTTCTTTCGCTTCTTTCCTTTCGTCTTCTTTTCTATGGTCTCCAAGGGAGACCTTCTGTAGAAAACTCTTCGAAAAGGTAACACTCCGGAGGGGGTGCTCTTGGTAGTAATCACGAGAAGTCTTAGCCTACCTCTCCACCCCTTGTGGGGGCTGTGTTTTTTTGATATGACTTATTGAGTTTCAGGGAAATGGATGCACTGAGTTGTATGGACTGTTGCTGTATTTTGTTTACATGTCTTGTTTCCCATGTCTATATTTTGTTGTACCAGCTTCCGATTGTTCTTAAGTCCCCATTCACACTAGCGCGACTTGTCAGGCGACTTGGTCGCCTGACAAGTCGCGGTGGGTCACCTGCCATTGATCAGCACAGGACCCGTTCTAATAGGAGCGACACAAGTCACTCCGACTTGGAAAAAGGGTCCTGTACTACTTTGGGGCGACCTGGAGGCGACTTGCATTGACTTAAATGATATGAAGTCCGTGCATGTCACACCGAGGTCGCGGTGGACTTGCATTGACTTAAATGATATGAAGTCCGTGCATGTCACACCGAGGTCGCGGTGCACGCTGTGCACCGTGACTTCACAGGTCGCCCCAGCAAGTAGCGTCGCCCCTGTGTGAACGGGGTCTAATAAAATTTATATTTGCAAACAAAAAGTTGAATAAAAAAATGTAAATAAAAAATTAAAATGTAAAAAAAAAAAAACGAAAGCACCCTCACCACCCCCTGTGTTCACACGCAAATACAAACTCGCACTTAGGTCCCACACGCATATGCAAACAGTGATTGCAGCATGCATGTGAGGTATCGCCGCAAAGTGAGAGCAAAAATTCTTGCGCCGGAGCTCACATTTCTCTCTAAATTTGTAAAGGCTTTTAAAGTGTCGCCTGTGGAGATTTTTTGCTATTTTACGGGCGTAGATAAATTGGGTATGAGGCTTAGTTCATACCTTTGCATTCTGCTTTTTATTTTTCTGCAGTGCATTTTGCGGTGCACGTGCATTTTTTGATGCATTTTTCGCATGTTTTTTGATGAGTTTTGCATTTTTTTATGCTTTTTTTTTTTTTTTTTTTTGGACCAATTTGTTGTTGATTGGATTAAAATATGCAAATGGCTGCAAAAAACGCACTACATGTTTTTCTGCATATACTCTATTGAAGTCTGTTGAACCAAAATGCTCAGTTTTACGTAAAAAAAAGTCCCTGACCCTTTCTGAAAACACAGCAGCTGAAAAAAGCATACATGTGAGCATGTTCTCTAGGAAACCTTGTTATATGAACTATAATGCGCTTCTGCAAAAAGCACTATAAATCGCATACTGTCGGTGTGAACCAGGCCTTATATTGTGTTTTAAGTGCACTAAAATGTCTTTAAGTGTATCTTTTCCTATAAAATTTGCTTTAATGCATGGCTGCACAAATTCTATTGCAGCAAAAACCATTTTATTCTCCAAGGCCTCTGCTTTCAGAAAATGTATAATGTTTGGGGGAGTTCCAAGTAATTTTCCAGCAAAAAAAAGAAAATGTTGATTTTTTAACATGTATTTGAGCAATGTCAAAATTGCCCTGAGCGGTAATGGGGGGAGGCACATTGCAAGTGAATGAAAAAAAATAATTTATGGAAATGGAAAACACTGCAAGGCCCAAGACGGGCATGCCAGGTGGAATGAACATTGAAATGACGCATGAATTCCGGGTTCAGCTATTACTTTTCTCTGGTGTTGTGGTCGTCAGGGGGAGACATGAACTCTCATAAGAGAGAACCTGTCACTACTGTATAGTATGGTCCCCTGTGTAATTGCAATAAGGTTAAGTGTTAAAGAAACACATAATAAAAAAAACATAAGGGTGTGTGTGTGTGTGTGTGTGTGTGTATGTATATATATATATATATATATATATATATATATATATAAAATTAGAATGTTATCAAAAAGTTATTTTATTTCAGTAATTCCATTCAAAAAGTGAAACTACTATATTTGATTTAGATGATTTACACACAGAGAGTGATATGTTTCAAACATTGCTTTCTTTTGATTTTGATGATTATGGTTACAGCTAGTGAAAACCCAAAATTCAGTATCTCAAAAAATGTTATTATAGAAGACCAATTAAAAATGATTGTGCAATCATTTTTAATACAGAAACGTTGGCTTACTGAAAAGTATGTCCATGTATGGTATGATATGCACTCAATACTTGTTCAGGGCTCCTTTTTCCTGAATTACAGAAATCACAGGTACTCTGGGACCTTGATTTCCAAATGAAATGCAAAATTGTCCACAATCCATGATGATTTGGGGAGCCTGTGCTTGATTGGCCAGCAAACTCCCCTGACCTAAACCCCATAGAGAATCTGTGGAATTTTGTCAAGAGGAAGATGAGAGACACCAGACCCAACAATGCAGATGAGCTGAAGGCCGCTATCAAAGAAACCTGGGCTTCTATACCACCTCAGCAGCACCACATGCTGATCGCCTCCATGCCACGCCACATTGATGCAGTAATTCATGCAAAAGGAGCCCTGACCAGTATTGTGTGCATACTATACTGTACATGGACATACTTTTCAGTAAGCCAACATTTCTGTATTAAAAATCCTTTTTTCGCGAATCGTCTTCCAGGGCAGCATCTGAGAGATCCTCCCACCTGAAACAGAAAACACAATAGTCTACCATTATAAAAAATGTCAGTCATACCTTCTGCCTCAGTTTTGATTGTGTTTCCTCTGGATCCACAGGAGCTGCAAATGTTTGTTATTTTTCAGTCTCTGTGCTAAATTAGAGGAGGCTCCCTGGCCAGCCTCCCATCCAGCTCAGAGAGTCTTGGGTCAGGGGCGGCACATTGGGGAAAGCTGGACCTCGCCAGAGGTTTCACCCCTACTGAGGGGTATGCAACCATCCCCCCAGCTGTCAAGTTGCCTGTGGCATCTCCCCCTAAACCGCACCTGGAGCCAGCGACTCTGCCAATCGCGTAGGCCAGTTCCTGCTAGCCACAGCGATCCTTCTGGCCGAGCACCCCCCCCCCCCCCCCCGCATATAGCACCGCTGGTTATTCCCCCCCCATGTCGGCATTCCTTGCTCAGCGTCCACGCTGTTAGAGGAGCAAGATGGCGGCGGAATCCGGAGCTTCGTGATCCTTCCGGTGACGGGCTTTCGGTCCATAGCCATCTTGTCGGATGATAGAGCGTGGAATGAGCACTGACGTCACTTCTGGGCGGCGGCGCGATTTTCAAAAAGGTAAATTCAAACAAGCAAAAGATAAACTGACTCCCTTCCCCAAAGAGAAGCTTACCATAGGGTACCAGGGGTGACAATGTCCATTAACCTGCATAGGGGTGGGGCGGGGCTGGAGTTGGAGGTTCTTCTCTGAGGCTGACCGTGTCTGATGATTCCCCACCCTGCCAGATCTAGACTAAAACCACTCAACAAAAAGATACAAAAGATTCAGGATGGAATCCATCTATTCTTTCAGAAAGCAATCATGATACAGTAGACCTGCAAGATGCATATGTATCGATTAAAAAGCGCTATCAAATTTACCTATGATTTGCAGTCCACGGTCCGGCTACCACTCCACATTTTTAATACACAGCTCTGCCATTTCGCATCTCTTTCGCTCCCAGGATCTTCTCAAAGATAATGGCAGAAGCCTTAAAAAACCTAAGACATCAAGGCATAGGAGTAGTGCCAAATCTAGACTATCTTCTATTCTTTGCCAAATCAGCAGACAGGCTGGATGCCAATCTACACAAGAGCATATCTTACTTGCAGGGCTTTGGGTGGATCGTGAATGAAGAAAAATCACAACTTACACCAAGCCCGAGGCTTAGATACTTGGGCTACAAACTAAATGCCAAAATAACCAAGTTTTTCCTGACGGAGGAAAAAGTCGAAAAGATCAAGGAAGAAATAGTATCCCTGATAGAGACCAAATTCATGACCATTAGACGGGGCATGGCAGTGTTGGGACTAATGACGTCCTCAATCCTGGCCATCACCTGGGCTCAGCTCAACATGAAACCTTTACGAAATCACATTTTGGCCAGATGGGATAGCAACCCATCATCCCTAGAGACCACTATGTCGGTTCCTTGTCCAATCAAAAGAACACTTCAGTGGTGGCTCAGACCGCTAATTTACCTCAAAGGGCGCAGATGGGCACATACCGATCCCGTGCATATCACTACAGGTGCCAGCGTTCTGGTTGGGGAGCACATATGGTGGACCGCTGCTCACAAGGAAAATGGAACCCCCACTGGTCTCAAGCATGCTCAAACCTGAGGTAGTTAAAAGCCGTAGGGGAGGTGCAAAAAGCGTTCCAACCGGCAATTCAGGGCTAAGACGTCCGGATTCAGTCAGACAACGCCACAACTGTGGCATACCTGAACAGACAAGTGGGTACAAAATTGACCCGTCTAATGGACCTGACAGAAACAACACTATCATGGGGTGAGGAAAACATCAGATTTATCTCCACCATCCATCTGAAGGGAACGGACAACCTGCTGGCAGATTTCTTAAGCTGAAAAATTATAGAACAGACAGAATGGTCCTTAAATTTAAGAATTTTTTTGGCGATCAACCGAGTCTGGGGGGTGCCCGAGGGTTGATCTGTTCACGGCAAAAATAAATACGAAGCTCACAAAATTCTTCTCGCTAAACCCTACAGATGGTAACATCAGGGTGGATGTGTTCTACCAAAGCAGGGCTCCCCATCTGTGTTATGCATTCCCCCAACTGCCCTAATACCAAAGTTGGTGCAAAAGATCAAGGAAGAAAGGGCTCCAGTGATACTTATTGCACCTCAGAGAGGTGGGACCTCTCCGAACCCTTTGAACCACTGGAGGAATGTTCAGATAAATACCTTAGGCTTAAAACAGTACTCCTGTTGTGGCGCTTGTGTCAGCAAGAAGAGTTAGCAAAATACAGGCTCTATCCATGATAGAACCATACTGTTTAATTCTGACAGATAAAATTATCCTCACACCAGACCCATTCTTCCTACCAAGTCTCTTCAACCTTCCACAGAACTCAGGAGGTGGTTATTCCCTCCCTTACAAATTCAATGGATAGCAGGGAAAGAGTCACTTACAACAAGCTAGATGTAAGAAAGATCCTGATAGCTTACCTCAAGAGAACTAAAGATTGGCGAAAAACAACCGCACTATTCTCCATGCCGGAGTCAACAAAGGAAAGCCGGCCTTGAAAAGTACGATAGCCAGATGGATAAAGCTTGCTATTCAGACAGCCTACCAGGCACTAAACCTTGCCGTGCCGAATGGAGTCAAGGCCCGCTCGACCAGAGCTTGGGCATCTTCAAGTGCAGAAAGAGCCGGGGCAGATCTGCAGGCCAGTGACATGGTCGAGCTTTAATACCTTTGCAAGGCATTACTGCATCGACCAGCTGTCCAGTCAGGACCAGACATTTGATTGCAAGGTGCTCCAGACTTTTTTCCCTCTCTAGTAAGTATTGCTTGGTACATCCTCTCAGATTCTGCCCTGGAAGACGATTAAAGAAACAGAGTTAGGTACCTGGTAACTCTTTACGTTTTCCAGGGCAGCACCTGCTCCCGCCCTAAACAACAACATAAAAGGGGTTTGCAGATTCATACGCTTACTGAGGATTCCTTTGGTGCTTTGATATTACTGAGACAGAAGATATGACTGACATTTTTATAATGGTGGACTATTGTGTTTCCTGTTTCAGGTGGAAGGAGCATATCTCAGATGCTGCCCTGGAAGACTTCTTAGGAAAAGAGTTACCAGTTACCTAACATTTTTTTTTATTGGTCTTGTATTTGTATTATAATTTTCTGAGATACTGAATTTTGGAGTACTTTAAATAGTAAATTTCGTTCCATTTCATGATTGTGTCCCACTTGTTGTTGATTCTTCACAAAAAATTAGTTTTATATCTTTATGTTTGAAGCCTGAAATGTGGCAAAAGGTCGAAAAGTTCAAGGGGGCCGAATACTTTGGCAATGCACTGTATATACACACTGTATATCTGTCTATCTCAGTGGTTGGAAAATGCACAATTATGAGTTGTCATCAGTGGAGACACTGGGGGCAATAAATATGAGAGGTGTCTAATCCCTCTCCGTTCTATCCAAGACTAGAAACACAGTTTTGGCTCTGCATACATGTTTATTAGGTCATTCCAATTAATTCCTTTCTAGCCGGAGAAGGATCTTTGTCCCTAGAATACCCTTTTTTATTCCCAAACAATAATTCAGACAGAAAGCGGTTCCTTTTTGTTCTGATTTCCTTGCAGTCTGCTGCTTTCCTTGGCGGTGTACGTGATGATCGGCAGGTATTTTGTGAATGGCTTATTGACGTTGTGACTGAGGAGCGAGGGACAACGTGACTCGGCGTGACTCCTGGCTGGAGAGCGAGCTGTGTGGTCAGCGTTCGTCTGGAGGAAGCGCTCTTCCAGGACTGTGAACAATGCCGGGGTCAGCCATGTGAACCTCCCTCCTACACCCTCTTCCTTCCATTGTCAGGGGGATGTGAGGCTCCCTCGTGTAGGCCGCTGTTTGGGTGAGAGAATTGTCAGGAGTGCAAGTCTGCTGGTGACAGGTGCCAAGAGGAATGTAGGTGATAGGTTGTCGGTTTGTGGGGGGACATTCTCACCATTGTTTGTTATGGCTCTGTGTTACAGCAAATACAGGTCTGTATCACTGAAGAGGGGGGGGGGGGGGGAGCTAGAAGACAAGTGCGCTAAAGGAAAAATGTAAAGTTGAAGTTCAATCTCCTAAAATAATATTACCTTCTTCTGATTCCTCCCTCCCCCCCACTTTATCAACATGCTAATAAAAAAAAAAAAAAAAAACCCAGTGACATTATCAGTAGGTCTCTGTGCTTCTTTATGCACTGGCATAGATCATGGCTGGTGAGAGGTGCTGTACAAAGCTTCCTTCCTCATCCATCACAGCACCCTGCCTCATAACTCCTTACAAGAGCCCTTAGTCATGATGCAAGAGGTGGGAGGAGTTATGCAAATATCAAAATTATGTGCAGTCACCAGTCTAGCGTTGTCACCATTCCTAGCCAAGCTTTATTGGTATGCAGACCACCCTAGGGTAATGCCCACATGTGATTCTGAGCCTCCATGGTTGAAAGAACTGACATCCATCAAATAAAAGGGGAGAGTTAGGCTCCTTTCACACGAAGGGTCCTATTAGGTCTGCCTGTGGACCTTGTGTCCATTTACAATAACCTACATCCAGTCCGCTGAAAGAAAAAACTGAAGTGAATCCATCCCCTTCCCCTCTAGGCAGATCAGTTTAGCGGGCAGTTGGGTCCATCCCCATCCCATCTAAACGGATTGGTTCTGATTGAAGTTGGGTTCATCCCCTTCCTGTATAGATGGATTGGTTTCGGAAACCACTTGGGTCCGCCCCTTTCTCTTATAGATGGATCGGTTTGGAAAGCACTTGGGTCCATCCCCTTCCCGTCTACGTGGATCGGTTCAGAGGACATTTGGGTCCATCCTCTTCCCATCTAGGCGGATTGGTTTGGAGGGCAGTTATATCTGTCCCTTCCCATCTAGGCATATCATTTCGGAGGGCAGTTGGATCCGCCCCTTCTTGTCTAGGCGCATCAGTTGGGAGGGAAGTTGGATCTGTCCCATTCCTCTATAGAAGGATCAGTTCGGAGAGCACTTGGGTCTGTCCCCTTCCCATCTAGGCGGTTCGGTTCTGAGGGCAGTTGGATCCGACCCTTTCCTGTTTAGGTGGATCGGTTCGGAGGGTATTTGGGTCCATCCCCTTTCCCGTCTAGGCAGATCAGTTCAAAGGGCAGTTAGGTCTGTCCCCTTCCCTTCTAGGTGGACTGGTTCAGAGGGAAGTTGTGTCTGTCCCTTGCCCATAGAAGTGGATCTGTTCAGAGGGCAGTTGGGTCTGTCCACTTTCCGTCTAGGCGGAACGGTTCAGAGGGCAGTTGGGTTTGTTCCTTTCCCATCTAGATGGATTGGTTTGGAGTGCAGTTGGGTCCATCCCCTTCCCGTCTAGGCGGATCGATTTGGAGGGCAGTTGGGACCGTCCCCTTCCCGTCTGGGCAGATCGGTTTGGGAGGCAGTTGGATCAGCCCCTTCCTGTCTAGGTGGATCAGTTTTGAGTGCAGTTGGGTCTGTTCCTTCCCGCCAAGGCGAATCGGTTTGGAGAGCGGTTAAGGAGCCGTCCATAGAGCAGAGTAGGCTGTATCCGTGTCCGCTCCTCAGAAACTGGGCACAGACCTGTTACCCACCCGCTCTGCTCTGATCAGAGGACAGATCCCCTGCTGATCAAAACAGAGTCTGCCTCATGTGAAAGGGGCCTTAGGGAGAGTAAGGCTGGCCATACACTATACAATTTTCTTGTTCAACTTTCCTTTAGATTTACCAAAACCATGTAATATAGGGTCAAACCTAAACACTTTTAATTTGTATGCAGTCAGGCGAGCCCTTGCACTACATAGTTTAAGGTAAATCTAAAGGAAATTGAATAAGAAAATTGTATAGTGTATGGCCAGCCTTAGACTGGGAAGGAAAGAACTAGATGATTCTGGACATTCCTATGCCAGGAAATGGGTGAATGTATCTGACTTACTGCAGCTTCTAATGGACATTAGGAGAAGCTCACAGTGTGCAGGGAAATTAGTGTAAGTAATTTAAGTACAGGAGAGGAGCCGGTACAACTGTGCAAGACTGAAAATAAGGGCTGGAGTTCAGCTTCAACATTTGATCTTGGATCCACTTTAAAAGACAGGTGCACTTTTGTAAGCCAGCACCTTGGTGCCTTCGTCAGGGGTCACCCCCATTCTCTATAGCAGGGTGCTTCACCCCCAACACCTCTGTGTTTGGCTTTATAAAGACACGCATGTGGAAGTAAAATATACCAGTCTGTTGTGGAGGGATTATTGCAGGGACTGGGTGGAGGGGGGCCTCCTTTTTGTGTAGTGTACCTTTAACTCAGTGCTCCAGCTGCACAGCCGTTGTCCTAAGGGTTAATATATATGCAGCTGGAACAAATACAGGCGCTCTTCAACTTCCTCAATTACGCAGATCTTTCAACTTTCGATTGCCAGGTTTCGGAAATGTGACTCACCGTGCGTGCGCATCCCTCCTGTGGAATGTCAGCGAATCCCCCTTGCGCCCGCCGTTCACATGGGCTGCATTCTCTGCTTGTTCCACTGAATATTATTTACTTTTATTTCTAGCTTTAGGAATGTTTAGGAACAAACTAACAAACATTAATTGCCAGGACGCAGCTGCCTGCCGTAGAAAATCTCGGCCGCACAAGGTGGGATACGAAGCTGAAAGAAAAAAAAAAAAGATCTGTCGTTTGCACTGACCTGCCTTTTTAAAGCCAACTATTGGACAGAACAACTAAGAGATCCGCTATCTTTTGAACTGGTGATTCAGTTCCCATCAGGATCCCTGTTTTCAAAGAGCTTCTATATAGAATAGTGGAGCACATATGGAGGGTGCACAATCAGTTAGGTCCATACATATATATATATATATATATATATATATATATATATATATATATATATATATATATATACACACACACAGTGCCTTGCAAAAGTATTTGGCCCCCTTGAACTTTGCGACCTTTTGCCACATTTCAGGCTTCAAACATAAAGATATAAAACTGTAATTTTTTGTGAAGAATCAACAAGTGGGACACAATCATGAAGTGGAACGAAATTTATTGGATATTTCAAACTTTTTTAACAAATACAAAACTGAAAAATTGGGCGTGCAAAATTATTCAGCCCCCTTAAGTTAATACTTTGTAGCGCCACCTTTTGCTGTGATTACAGCTGTAAGTCGCTTGGGGTATGTCTCTATCCGTTTTGCACATTGAGAGACTGAAATTTTTGCCCATTGCTCCTTGCAAAACAGCTCGAGCTCAGTGAGGTTGGATGGAGAGCGTTTGTAAACAGCAGTTTTCAGTTCTTTCCACAGATTCTCGATTGGATTCAGGTCTGGACTTTGACTTGGCCATTCTAACACCTGGATATGTTTATTTGTGAACCATTCCATTGTAGATTTTGCTTTGTTTTGGATCATTGTCTTGTTGGAAGACAAATCTCCGTCCCAATCTCAGGTCTTTTGCAGACTCCATCAGGTTTTCTTCCAGAATGGTCCTGTATTTGGCTCCATCCATCTTCCCTGTCCCTGCTGAAGAAAAGCAGGCCCAAACCATGATGCTGCCACCACCGTGTTTGACAGTGGGGATGGTGTGTTCAGGGTGATGAGCTGTGTTGCTTTTACGCCAAACATAAAGTTTTGCATTGTTACCAAAAAGTTCAATTTTGGTTTCATCTGACCAGAGCACCTTCTTCCACATGTTTGGTGTGTCTCCCAGGTGGCTTGTGGCAAACTTTTAACGACACTTTTTATGGATCTCTTTAAGAAAGGGCTTTCTTCTTGCCACTCTTCCATAAAGGCCAGATTTGTGCAGTATACGACTGATTGTTGTCCTATGGACAGAGACTCCCACCTCAGCTGTAGATCTCTGCAGTTCATCCATTCATCCAGAGTGATCATGGGCCTCTTGGCTGCATCTCTGATCAGTCTTCTCCTTGTATGAGCTGAAAGTTTAGAGGGACGGCCAGGTCTTCGTAGATTTGCAGTGGTCTGATACTCCTTCCATTTCAATATTATCGCTTGCACAGTGCTCCTTGGGATGTTTAAAGCTTGGGAAATCTTTTTGTATCCAAATCTGGCTTTAAACGTCTCCACAACAGTATCTCAGACCTGCCTGGTGTGTTCCTTGTTCTTCATGATGCTCTCTGCGCTTTAAACGGACCTCTGAGACTATCACAGTGCAGGTTCATTTATACGGAGACTTGATTACACACAGGTGGATTCTATTTATCATCATTAGTCATTTAGGTCAACATTGGATCATTCAGAGATCCACACTGAACTTCTGGAGAGAGTTTGCTGCACTGAAAGTAAAGGGGCTGAATAATTTAGCACGCCCAATTTTTCAGTTTTTTATTTGTTAACAAAGTTTGAAATATCCAATAAATTTTGTTCCACTTAATGATTGTGTCCCACTTGTTGATTCTTCACAAAAAAATAGTTTTATATCTTTGTTTGAAGCCTGAAATGTGGCAAAAGGTCACAAAGTTCAAGGGGGCCGAATACTTTCGCAAGGCACTGTATATAGACACAAGCACAATTTTCATACTTTTGGCTCTGCGTGCCACCAGAATAAAATGAAACAATCCAAATTAATTTTAAGTGCAGACTTTCAGCATAATTCAAGGGGTTGAGCCTAAATATCAAGTACAAATATTAGGAACTGCAACTAATTTTGTACGCAGTCACCCCATTTTCAGGGACTCAAATGTAATTGGACAAATGAATATAATCATAAATAAAATGTTCATTTTTTAATATTTTGTTGAGAATCCTTTACTGTCAATGACTGCCTGAAATCTTTCCTGCTTTCTGACGCTTTGTCAGGCTTTAACTGCAGCTGTCTTCAGTTGTTCTTTGTGGGTCTTTCTGTCTTTAGTTTTGCAAGTGAAATGTATGCTCAATTGGTTTCAGATCAGGTGATTGACTTCCACATCTTTTCCTTCAAAAGCTCCTGGTTTACTTTTGCAGTGTATTTTGGATCATTGTCTATCTGTACTGTGAAGCACCATCCAATCATGTTTGCTGCATTTGGCTGAATCTGGGCTAACAGTATATCTCTAAACAATGCAGAATTCATCCGGCTGCTTCTGTCTTCTGTTACATCATCAATAAAAACCAATGACCCAGTGCCACTGGAAGCCAGGCATGCCCATGCCATCGCACTGCATCCACCATGTTTTACAGATGACGTTGTGTGCTTTTGGATCATGAGCTGTTCAAAGCATTCTCCATACTTTTTTCTTCCCGTCATTCTGGTACAGATTAGTCTTAGTTTCATCCATCCAAAGAATGCTTTTCTAGAACTGGTCTGGCATTTTTAGATTTTGTGTTTCTTTTTTTTTTTTGGCAAAGTCCAATCTGGCTTTTCTATTCCTCAGGCTTATGAATGGTTTTCACCTTGTGGTGAACCCTCTGTATTTGCTCTTGTGAAGTCTTCTCTTGATTGTAGACTTTGACAATGATACGCCCACCTCCTGGAGAGTGTCCTTCACTTGTCTGGATGTTGTAAATGGGTTCTTCTTTACCATAGAGAGGATCCTGCGATCATCCACCACTGTTGTCTTCCGTGGACGTCCAGGCCTTTTTATGTTGCTGAGCTCACCAGTGCATTCTTATTTCCTCAGAATGTACCAAACTGTTGATTTAGCCTCTCCTAATGTTGTTGCTATCTCTCTGATGGATTTGTTTATTTTTTGAAGCCTTACAATGGCCTGTTTCCCTTGCATGGACAGTTCCTTTGAACGCATGATGTAGGTTCACAGCAATAGATTCCAAATGCAAATACCACACTTATAATCAACTCCGAACCTTTTACCTGCTTACTTGATGAAGAAATAACGGAGTAGCCCACACCTGGCCATGAAACCGCTTTCGATTCAGTTGTTTAGTTACTTTTGGTCCCTTACAAAAGGGGGCAAGTTGGCTAATTTTAAGAGCTGTAATTCCTAAACCCTTCCTCCGATTTGGATGTATATACCCTCAAATTAAACCTGAGAGTGTGCACTTTTAGCCCATATCCATTATCTAACTATAGCTTGAGTATGTTTTGGTAAATACCTGAAAAAAAACTTTTTCCGGTTTCCAAATGTATATGGACCTAACTGTACATGTATGTACAGTATTTGATCTTCCCTTTTTTACCTCTGTTGTCCAGTTTTAATGCTGAAAGACACACCGTAGGTTTATTCACATCAGTACCAGCCTGTAATACCCCTTATTACCAGGACCTTTTTCAGTTTTCTGTGCTGTAATAGTTTGACCAACAATTACAATCATGCACCACTGTACCCAAGTTATTTTTTATAATTCTTTTATTACAGGTACTTGTATACAGGTATTTCCTGAGTTACAAACATCCAACTTGCATACAACTCATAATTGAAGTGAGGAGAATCCGGGCCACTCTGTGCAAAACCAACTGCACAGAGGTCATTATAACATGTCTGGCCTGTTGTGCCCCTCCCACAAAAAAAAAAAAGACTTTACAATCACCTTAAAAACGAGGAGGTGAAGCCTCTGTTAATCTACATGTTATATCCAGCCCCCATCGTGTTTAGCTGGTTAGTGGGCATGCAGGTATGGAGGGGGAGTCTGCTGTCATATACCACTGTGTATACGCCCACATGTGTGACTCTATAGTACCATGGACTGCTCAGATATGATGGGGAGGAAATGCTCAGTGTAGAAATACACTGAAAACTGAGCATGTGCAGAGCTACCAACTAGTGATAGGCTCAGGCGTGTTCGAGGTCATAGTTCCAACCCATCTGAGCAATCATGCCAGGAAGCCCCGACACTGCACACAGCCAATCGTAGGCAGTGAGGTGTTTCCCAAGCTGTGCGGCTGCGGACCGGGACTTGCCTCGCTGCCTATCATTGGCGGTGTGCAGTGTTGGCTTCCTGGCAGGATAGCTCAGGTGGGTTGGAACTACGATCCCGAACACACCTGAGCCTATCACTACTGCCAACACTGCTCTGCAAAATCCCTAATTAAATCGTGGACATGAACAGAAGGGGGAGATGGAGAGCAGCAGAATCAAGCAGGTTTTTTGCAGAATACAGAAAACGAATCTCATAGTGATTGAGAAAATATGAACAGCATGTATTACACCATTTATTGATTTGGCTTTAATGACACTTTAAAGTGGTTGTATCCCCTGTGTACATAAAAAATAAAAAAAAAAAACCTGCAGGACAGTGGCATAATGTGCTAGTATGCATTGCACACTAGCACATTATGGAATTCTTACCTTAGAACGAAGCCACCACACGGTCGCCCGGACACCGCTGAGGGAGCTGACATGTTCCCTCGGTGTCCCTTCCTTGTCCTGGAAAAATCCTATTGATTCCTATAGGGAGGATTTCTGTAACTGGGATGCATAATAGATGGCACCCTCTATTGGAATGAATGGGATTTGCTTAATGGACACACAGAAGAAAGGAGGGACCACCAGGAGAGTGTGCAAATCTCAGTGGGCTACACAATTTGGGTCTGGTAGGAGCATGAACAGGTAAGTATAAGGCTGAGTTCACACTGGCATTAAAAACAGGCATTAAAAATGCCCCTCAAATGCCTATGCTCAAGCTACAATAGACAGCACATATTGCTGTTCACACTATCAAAACATGAATTGTTAGCATTGCTTCAAAATTAAAGACTCATGTCGAGTCAGGAGGTTTTTGAAGCCCTTCAACGCCTCCCATTCAAGTCTATGGTAACGCTTCACAAATGATCTGGAAGGCAGTTGCGGGGTGTTAAGATTAGCTTTTTAACTGTAATGGAATAGGCATTTGTGGAGCAATTTTAATGCGCCTTAACGCTCATCAAATGCTTCAGAGCTGCCCATAGGGCATTTTGGGAGCATCTTTAACTCCTCATTAACACTTGTAATACTCCTGTCTAACGCCCATACTAAAGCTCATTAAAGCAAATAACGCCCATACTAAAGCATGTAACGCCCATACTAAAGCTCATTAAATCGAGTAACGCCCATACTAAAGCTCATTAAGCGTTGGAAATGTAGTCAAGTGTGAACAAGCCCTAAGACTTTGCTAGCCAGTGGTACCTTAACCTCTACCCGACCATGTAATGCATATACGTGGCGGCAAGAAAAGTGAACTTTAACGACAAGCAGTTATACATACTGTATATGTCCATGCCAGGGCGCCCTCCACGCATACTTACCAATCCATATTCAACAGCTCTCGTCCCGTTTTCTGATTGGGACACAGTGGGACGTGTTCCGGAGCAGCATGTGGCTGGTGTGAAAGCCAATCGGGAAGCAGCTCCGCCTCCCAGTGTTAAAGCCAATTTACCCATTTGACCTCCCGGAAGGTTTTACCCCCTTCATGACCAAAGCATGTTTTGCTATTCAGCACTGCAATGCTTTAAGTGGCAACTGTGCGGTCATGCAACACTGTACCCAAATGTAATTTCAATCAGTTTTACCACACAATTAGAGCTTTCTTTTGGTGGTATTTGATCACCACTGGATTTTTTATTATTTTTTGCTATTAAAACAAAATACCAAATGTTTTTAAAGAAAAATAGATTTTTCTTAGTTTCTGTGATAAAGTTTTGCAAACAAATCTTCATTTTACACGAGCCGCGACTCGCGAGTATTAATTTTTAAAGGGAAATCTGCAGAATTTATTTTTAGAGCATTTAACTTTAAAAAAAAAAAAATATATATATATATATATATATAGATAGATAGATAGATCCTGTTCTCTTAAAGCATGTCATGCAGTGCCAGTGCTGTGTGATTTTGCCCTTTTATCGCCTAAAACACTTGGCTGACTATGTCTGGCTATGTCCTCCCCTCTGTAAACTGACCATGGAATGCCATGGCCGATGAGCCCTGGCACCATGGTCAGTTTACTTGCCTCCATCATTTGCAGCCCTCCTGTCCTCCTCTGTCTCCTCTGTCCTCTCCCCCCCCCCCCCCGCCTGTCTGCTCCTGTGCCAGTGCCCACATCCTCCCCTCCTGCTGCTGTAATTTCATTTAAAGTTTCATATCCGGTCTACAGTCTGTTTACTAATCCTGTGTGCCCCGTGTCTGTGTTTTGTAAAAATAGGCCGTTCTTTACCAGTTTTCAGAGTGTCGAGCTCCGCTCATGTGACCCGTTGCCTCTCTGCTCCTCTCGGCCTCTCCTCCTTCCCTCCCGACTGACGTCCTCGGCCCCACCCACTGCAGGCAGCTGTCAGACAGGGAAAGAAAAGAGCTGGCGGGTCAGGTGAGCGGCAACCGGCACTTTGAAAACTGGTAAAGAACAGCTTATTTTTATAAAAAAACATACTACACAGGATTATTAAACAGACCAGACAGGATGGTATAAAGTGGCTTAACCACTGCTTTGAAGGGGAAGTTGAGATTCCAGGGAGGGTGCTTGCCCCCCCCCCTTGCGGATGCCCATGCCCATCAATGCTGCCTTATCAGTGCCCATATTAGTGCCCATCAATGCTGCCTTATCAGTGCAGCCTCATCAGTGCCTATATTATTGCCCATTAATGCTGCCTTATCAGTGCCCATTAATGCTGCCTTATCAGTGCCGCCTTATCAGTCCTGATTAATGCTGCCTTATCAGTGCCCCCTATAAGTGTTGCCCTATCAGTGTCCCTATCAGTGCAGCCTTATCGGTGTCCATAAATGCTACCTTATTAGTGTGGCCTCCTCAGTGCCACTATCAGTGCTTCTATCAATTCGGCCTCATCAGTACCCCTATCAGTGCAGCCTCATCAGTGCCCTTTTTTAGCTGTCTCCTAGATTCAAAGCAAATTTTGTCAAGCCCTGTCATAGAAAATACAATATACTTTCCCTTGGAAACAAAGTATTGAAAATCTTCTTATCACAGTTTCCTTTCTTCCCATATTAATTAGTAGGCAGAGTATTGATTAGACCACTTGGCACCCATATTAACACCAGATGTCGATATGCATATATATTTTCCTTTCCAGGAGCAAATATTTGTTAGAAAGGGGGGGAGTGTTCTAAAATAATCATTTGGAATCACAAGAGAGATTTTTGCATGTGCAATAAGCCTTTTTAATGAGCTGCGTCTGTCCCGAGTCCAAAGTTTTCTGCGGTAACTAAAAGCAGATCCTTTAATGTTGTGAGTGTTGCTTTTCTTACTCTGACGGGCCTTTTGTATCGCCGGATGATCTTTTAAACGTGGTGCTCTGCTAGGAAGTCTTAACGATAATTGCTTTTTCATTAGTTGGCAAAATCTTCAGAGACAGTAAAAGAAGATTTTTGCAATATGGGGGTGAAGATCGGAAGGTCAGGATGTAAAGTGTGTAGAATGTTAATGGCAGAACAGAACACATCCAGACCATTCTTTACCCTTCTGAACCCAACCACGTCATAATCACTGATAGGATTTTAGTTTTTTTATAGGATTGTGCAAACCGCAATTAGGGATCATGCACTTGGCGGTATTAGATTTGTCGCCAGCAAGACTGAGCATCAAAAGTCTGTACTGCATCTGAAATCATGTGGGCATACACCCGATTAGGTCTGTATGAGTTGAGCTGCGTGCATTCGATGCTGCTGCCTCTGATTGTTCACTGTTACTATTTAGATCTCCCATGAATGTCATTTACAGTTTGCAGCGCAGAATGCCCTCAGCCTTTTGTCATTCACAACAACTAAATGTTGAGGTCATTCTGCACATGAGTTTTGTACTGCAGTGAGCAGAGCCTGATGGACTAGTTCCCCTTTTCTGCCGAAAACTCCAATCACGTCACTTCCGGTGACTGTACATCATGAATATTTGGAGATTTCGACAACTTTGTGTTTTAACAGAACAGAGGCGGCAGGGTATACACTCCGGTACACGCTATAATGAGTGGAAAATGCTTATCCACCCTCTAGTAACCAAAAACATGGTCACCTCCGAGGTGGTGACAACTAGCGGGCAGGCTAACAATGGCCACTCATTATAGCGTGTACCGGAGTGTAAAGGCTGCCACTGTTCTGTGAAATCACCAAGTGGTCGAAATCTTCAATCATTCCTGGTGTATGCTCACCGTTGACGTTTTCAGCAGAACACCCCATCAGATCTGCTTTACTGTTGAATGACAGCAGATGGATCCATAGTCGCTTTCGAATGCGCCTAATGCCATGTGCTCCCAACCAAAAAGTAAAGTGGACCTAAAGGGGAACTAGTCTCTCAAATCTTCATAAGGTTCTGCCTAGGTGGTGACAAATAATTTCCCAAATATGGGTGTTGGCAATGACATCACCTGTATCCCTCATTTTACATTTAGCTTTCAGCCGGGGAATCTCCCAACCGACAGCAGAATGGGACCGGGGATACAGCACAGTGTGGGAAGTTGGCCTTAGCATGAACGCTTCCCTGCACAGGCATTGCCATCTCTGAGTACTGGTGTATCTCTGTACTCCAGCCAAGAGTTGGTCTGTACATAAATGCTCAGTCTTTTTTTACTACAATAACAAACATGTCATGCTTACCTGCTCTGTTCAACGGATTTACACAGAGCACCCCAGATCCTTCTCCTCCTGGGTCACTACTGGTGCTCCTTGCTTTTCCCCACCGCTGAGTGCTCCCATAGCAAACTGCTTGCTGTGGGGCACTTATGCGTGCTGATTCCCAAGCCCCACAGTGTGTGTGTTCATGAACACACAGAATGTGGCTCAGGCCCACTCCCTCCTCACTGGTTGTAAATGACAGCAGCAGCCAAAAAATCCTGCTGCTGTCTCTGAGCCAATGAGGAAGGAGAGAGCCTCTGCTCTTGTGCACATCGCTGGAATTAGGATTGAGCTGAGGTAAGTGTAAGGGGGAACTAGGGGGTAGCTGCTTGCAGAAGGTTTTAACCTTAATGCAGAGAATGCATTAACCACTTTCGAACCGCCTGCTGCACATTCACTGCGGCAGGGCGGCCTGGCTGTGCAAAATCACATACATGTACGTAATTTTGTGCACATGATCTGGGGCGCGTGTGCCGCCAGAGCCCCTCTCCTGCTCCCACTGTGATTGGACACACGGTGGGAGCCAATCAGTGGGGTCTGGTGGCCGCGATGGCTGCTGGACCCACTAATCGTTCCGAAAAGAGGCAGAACGGCGGTCTGCCAATGTAAAAAGACCGCTGTTCTGTCACAGAGGAAAATGGAGATCTTGTATTTCTGCTAAGCGTGATCACGCTATCCAGCAGCAGAGAAGTGTTCTGGAGGTGAGTGGTTCCCATTTCCTATATGCTTGTACATATACTATGTTTGTGAGTATATTGTACGCTACCCATTTTTGATTTTAATTAACTTTCTAGTGGTAATGCACAAGGTCAGTGCTCCCTTCTCTTGTTATTGTTTTAGTGTTTATTGGATACCCTTGGTCCTGAGGGGGGCAGCAAGACCATCATATCTGTGCCTAAAAAAACACTTAGAATATTCACCTTCCCGCATACCACTTGAGCGCAGGAGAGATACTGTTTTTTGCCATTTAAGATACCCACCTGCCCAGTGGATCCAGCAATGTCCTCCTGAGATTGTTTCTTTTCTGCCTTCTGCCCCTGGTCCTGCACCACCATCTTCTTCTGTGACATCATCAGTAAGCTGTCAGCTCTTCTGGGTTGAGCCAGTGGCTTCCTGATGATGCACCTGAAGAGTGACCGATTGGTGCAGGGGAGGGGTAGGTAGGAGGCAACATGTTGAAAGGGTAAAGACCTGCTTTAAGGTAATAAAGAAAACCCACCTGCCTTTAGAATCACTGGAATTACCACCAGTGTCCTAGTCTGAGATCTGGTGGTAATGCTTTAAGAATTTTTCGCTGCCATAGCAACCGCTTCCCAAAGTGGCGGTAGCAAGAACTACCTAAATTTGCTGCACGTGTCGGTAATGATACCAACAGTGGCACCAATGCTTGCCTGAATTAGGTGCAGGTAGTCCTAAAGGGAAACTACTGCCAGAAAGGCTGTTTTGAATTCCCCAGACTGTCTCTTCTGTGATAGAAAGCCTGCCTGTTCACATCTTTTCAATTTTAAAAAGCCACCCTGTTGCTAAGCCAAAATTTTTCAGAAAACCTGTAAAAGAATACAGTGTAAAGTAAAACAGGCCGGCCATAGACTGTTCAAATCTTGTACGGTTCAGCAGGAACTGTCTGAGATTCAAACTGTGTGGGCAGGCTGAATGTACCAACAACCACTCTGCTGGAGTCACTTGCGATTTTAGCTAGTGGCTGCTATAGTCACTAGCAATAATTGCAAGCAATGGCTTGGCAGGAGGGAATCCCCTGTCAGCACTGTATGTGTTGATGGGGCATCGTGTGAACCTGTGTTTGCAGGAAAGAAATTCATGCCGTCTATGGCCTGCCTTAATCTCAGCTGCTGTCCACTTTGCCAAATACCTTTCCAGTAAGGAGAAATCCTCCTCTGAAGTTTGCTTGTGTCCCCTGCTGCACTCAATGGGTCCTTCCCCTGACCCCAGACATCATTACCCTGTCCTGTAGTAATGAATGGGTCAGCTGGAAAAACCACCGTACACCGACACAAATCCTCAATTTTACATTTATTTTAGCAGTAAACTCACCTTATATAATGATTCACAGTATTACATTTGTATTATTGTATTCTAGTAAGTATAGCGAGAAACCTGCAGGTAGATGGTGGCGACGGCCATCTTGGTACACCCCACACTGCTCAGCGTCAAACTGATTATATAGTGAAAAAGACTTCTTCACTCGGTTGCGGGAAAATAGTCTATTTCAGTATATAAGGTGAGTTTACTGCTAAAATAAATATAAAATTCAAGACTTGTGAGGGTGTAAGAAGATGTCCGCCTCTGCTTCGTGTTCTGTCATATTAGGAAACCTATTGGAACGCATATCGGCCATGTTGGAACGCATGCGCAGTAAGTTGTTCTAGTCCATACCTCCCTTCTGGTTGCAGAATTTGATAGGTAGTGGTATTCTGACAGAACACCCCAAAAAACAGCACTCACCAACAGTCTGCTTACAAATTGCCACTTTTAGGACTGTCGCTCTCCTGTGTCCACGGCAGCAATCAGTGATTTTTCCAGCTGACCCCTTCATTACTACAGGACAGGGTAATGATATCTGGGGTCAGGGGACGGATAGCAGCCATGTTGGAAGGCATGGCACATGCGCAGTAAGTTGTTCTAGTCCCTACATCACTTCCGGTTGCAGAATCTGATAGGTAGCGCTATTCTGATAGAACAGGCGCAGGCATCAGGAAAGTATTTTACGCTCTTCTTTTACAGATTTTATGGGAAGTATGGTTTAGCAGCAAAGTTTTTTATTATATCAATAAATTTAATCGGGATAATCTTGACCATACTAAAGACTTGTAGCATCAGAAACCTTCCTGTGGAGTTTAACTAAGTTAACTGCAACTCTGGTATGAGCACGGCTCTCATGCGGCATTGTCTAATACACAATACAGGTCTTTTGTTTGTAAATTCTAAAAGCACCGTGTGCGTAATACAGCCGCAAAGATTGTAATTCCATTCATAGGCGTAAGAGGGAAGTTAAACGCTGTCCTCGGCTCAGACTACCGTTACCTTGGTAACCTATTTTATATGTGTCCTCACAAGGTCCTTGTGTCATGAGTGCTATGTTTTTCCCCTATCGAATCCTTACATTCTGTGTTTCGCATGTTTTTCTCATTGCGACGTACAGACTCTCAATGCCGGTGTCACTGTAGGGCACATTGTTTGCTAACAAAGTTTCACAGATTAACTGCCATTTTTTTCTCTTTCTTCCTCCCAGGGATATCACCCGCTGCCTAACGAAGCAGAGATAGCACAAACCAAAAAGTTATTCCGGAGGAGAAGAAACGACAGGCGGTGAGTGTTAAATGGTATTGTCGAATGCCTGTTTGAATGAAGTTTGAGCCCTCATTCATATTTGATTGATTTATCATTTTCACAAGACAAGTCGCAGCCTATTGCGGGCAATGGCAACGCTCCAAACCGATTTGCAAAGGTAGTTCCTGCACTACTTTTGGCGATTTCAGGTGTGACTTTAATAGACATCTGTGCATGAAGCCACACATAGGGCTTTCAAGTCGCACTGAAATGTGGCTTTGAAATTGTGTAATTTCAGATGAAGTCGCACTATTTCAAAGCCGCATTCAATGTGTATGAGGGCTGAAGGGATTTTTGCATACAGATAAATTGGAGCTCCAGACAAATATCAAACAAGGAGAGGCAACACCGTGGACCAGTTAGTGCACTTTCTTTGTGCTGTCAGTCTAACAATGTAAACACACTTCTAGGAGGGGAGCAATGTGATTACTCCATTAGTGTTCTGCTGTCTTTTCAGTGTCCCAATAGCAGACTGATAGAGGAGAGTACAATTCCAGCCAAAACCTATCTGACGCTAAACCTGCTCTCTGCCACCTTCTAAGCCTAATCTATCTAACCCTGTAAAGCAAAAATCGCTGTACTTACCTGTTCTGCAGCCATAAGTGAGCGCAGCCTATTGCATTAGGGTGTGCACCCCTAAGCTCAAACACACATCCGTGTGTGAAATTGAAGTAAACAAGCATTTTAAAACATGGACGGTGTCAGTGGGGCAGTGGACGGTGTCAGTGGGGCAGTGGACGGTGTCAGTGGGGCAGTGGACGGTGTCAGTGGGGCAGTGGACGGTGTCAGTGGGGCAGTGGACGGTGTCAGTGGGGCAGTGGACGGTGTCAGTGGGGCAGTGGACGGTGTCAGTGGGGCAGTGGACGGTGTCAGGTAATTCAGTAGGGCAGTGGATGGTGTCAGAAGCGCAGTGAACTTTGGCGAAGTCTGCAGCCTTTTATGTCTGGTCTCCAGCGACGGATGCTGTGTACAGGAGAAAGCCGACAATGGCTAGGAAATGCCTGGGAAGTGACGTCACCCATAGAGTTACTATGGGGCTTCTGTTGTCGGTTGCCTCCCCTGCGCACTCCCACACACTGAAGCCACCACTGACAGCTCAGTGTGCGATCAGAGCAGAGAAGGTAAATATAGCGATGTTTACTTTACAGGGTTAGATAGATTAGGCTTAGAATGTGGAAGAGAGTAGATTTAGAGTTAGTTGGGTTTTGACTGGTATTCCACTTTAAGCTGGCCTCACATGTTTAGATTTCTATAGTTCAGTCTGCAAGATACTAACGGCGTTGGTGGCTCTTCCAATCCAGCTATTGTATTCTGACAACCAGCACTGCCGGGTATCAAAATGCCCAAGCAACGCCTGCATCTGACTGGATGTAGACACTATTTAGACAACCGTTTTCTAACCAGTTCCTTCAACAAAAGTTGATTTAACAATTGGCTTTAGTCGAGCAAAGTGGTGCTGGAAGGGTCACCCACAGCTTGAATTTCCTGTGGATTCTGCCAAAATTTGTTACTAATTAGATGTTTAAAGCCATTGCTCATAAAGGATGCTTGCAGCTGTAAGAGTCTGTTGAGATGGCAATATTTGGCCAGAGTTCCACTTTAAAAGGTTGACTGTTCCTGCCAACATGAATTTCCTTTTTATTGGTAAAATAAATAAAAACATCAGGACTGCAGTGGCTTAACGGGCCCTGAAGTAGGTTGTAATGTTGGTTTCCTTAAAGGAGACCTCGCTTTGTGTCCCATTTGAAGATTTCCCAAACTCCTTTCATGGGGACAACAGTTGAGATGAAACCTCACTGATGGAGCTGTAAAAACCTGACAGACGTTCTAACTTTCTCCACTCTGTTCACAATGTAAACAGTTGGCCGAAGGTAAACTTTGTGTAACTTAGTTGATTACTACTATCGCTGTATATATTTAAGTGGATGAATGTTACTTGCCGTGCTTCTTATTGGACATTATTAACTACTACTATATACTGTATGAGCAAAGGTTTGTGGATACCTAACCATTACATCCTATATGAGACTGTTGGACATCACATGTTATAACCATGAGTATTATTATGAAGTTGGCCACCCTTTTGCGACTGTAACAGCCTCCACACCTCTAGTAAGGCTTTCCACAAGCTTTTGCAGCATCCTGCAGACTTAATCACAATCGGCATTCCATTTCATCCCAAAGGTGTTTAGTAGGGTTGAGGTCACTTGCGCTTCTCTGCACCAAACTGGTTAAGCCATGTCTTTATGGAGCTGGCATTGTGCACAGGGGCACAGTCATGCTGGAATGGAAAAGGGCCTTTCCCAAACTGTTAGTAATGGTTGGAGGTACACTATTGTCCAAAATGTCATTGTATGCCATGGAACTGAACGCGAAAGATTTGCTACGTTATAGAGAATGTTAATTGTGTCTGAGCAAATCCCTGGAACATCTTCATTTCCAATCTGTATATCTGCAGTGTGAGATCTAAGGCACTGCAGCTTCTCACTCCTAGTCTCCAGATTTGGTGATGTCGTTACTGTGCCGCTCACTGTTCTCCTTGGTGGAGGCTATGACATCAGAGAAGTGTTTTGTTTGGTATCTATTAAGGTTACTTTGCATTATAAGTAAGGAAGCTTAGAAAAATTCTCTGCAGTGTAATATTATACCTTCCTAAATGGAAATGCTGTACATACAAACTATGACAATTTTAGGTATACAACACAAGACTGGTAGATACAGCAGGTAAACTAAGTACTGAACACATCACCATTTTTGTAGAAAAATATATTTCTAAAGACGCTATTGACATGACATTTTCACCACTTGTCAGTAACAACCCTTCCAATCCATATATACAAAGAAACCAAAACAAGTAAGTTAAGAAATTAAGTTGTGTAGTAAAATGGAATGACATGGGGAAAAAGTATTGAACACATGAAGAAAGGGAGATGCAAAAAGGCAGGGAAAGCCAAGACACTAGCTGAAATCTATCAGTAATTAGAAAGCAACCCTGCACCTTGTCAGTGCACAATAATATCAGCTGGTTCAGTCTCAACTGATGGTCTATAAAATGGTGTCTCATTACCAAGGTGTCACACAAGAAACAACTCATGAGTAAAAGCAAAGCGCTCTCTCAAGACCTTCACAACCTTATTGTTGCAAAACATACTGATGGCATTGGTTACAGAAGGATTTCTAAACTTCTGAATATTCCAGTGAGTACTGTTGGGTCCATAATTCAGAACTTCAATTCGCCATAAACCGGCCACAGCCAGGTGCTCTTTGCAAGATTTCTGACAGAGGAGTGAAAAGAATTATCAGAAGAGTTGTCCAAGAGCCAAGGACCGTATGTGGAGAGCTCCACAAATACCTGGAATTAGCAGGTACAATTGTATGCACGCTCACCACGCAAGACTCCATTGAAGAAGAAGCATGTTGAAGCTCATTTTAAATTTTGCTGCACAACATTTAGACAAGCCTGTGAAATACTGGGAGAATATAGTCTGGTCAGATGAGACCAAAATTGAACTCTTTGCATGCCATAATACACACCATGTTTGGAGGTCAAATAGCACATCACCCCAAAAAACACCCACAAAGCCAAGGAAACTCTTAGTTGCTTTCAAAGAAAAAAAAAAGCTGCTAGAATGGCCCAGCCAATCCCCTGACGTGAGCCCAATAGAAAATCCTATGGAAAAAAGTTCAGAGTTCATAGAAGAGGCCCACAGAACCATCAAGATTTGAAGACTGTGGAAAAATGGACCAAAATCGCACCTGAGCAACGCATGCGACTAGTTTCTCTATACAGGAGACGTCTTGAAGCTGTCATTACCAACAAAGGATTTTATACAAAGTATTAAATAAATTTCAGTTAGCGTGTTCAATACTTTTCCCCTGTGTAATTCCATTTTATTACACATAAGTTAATCTCTGAACTTTTGTTTTGGTTTCTTTGTATGAATGGATTGCATGGGTTGTTACCGACATGGTGAAAATTTCATGCCAGTAGCACCTTTAGAAATATATTTACCTAGAAAAATGGTGACAAGTTCAATACCTATTTTACCCGCTGTATATACAACAAGCATAAATACGCTAGCGAATGAGCATGAAGACGCTAAGAAGGTACTTAGCTCAGGTTAGAGCAGGTTCAGGATCTCCATAGGCAACAAGGACGCAGGCTTTTTCTACAAGCATTTGCAGGAAATCATCAATATAGAGCCCTCCTCTGTCTCCAGAACAAGTCTTTGTCTTCCAGAACAACTGTCTGTCTGAGCGCATGGCCTGTTCAAAGTCCTATTCCCCACTTCTATTTCCTGCTACATCATATTCTGTAGCCTCACTTCCTGTGCTGATCCCATAAACCAGCCCAATAGGTTAATTTGCAAACACGTGTAACAAAAATCTAACCATTCACATATCTAAGCTTCTAAGCTATAAAAAACCACCACATAGCCATAGCAACACAGGAAGGCAAAACCCTGTTAAAGACAGCCACCTTTATACAGAGACACAATGCTGTGCAAGGTACCAAGTCAGTAATGGTGAAATGTTCAGCTGAAGGGAGACCAAGGACAACATTCATGACTAGTCCTTTTCCCTCTGCCTGACTTTTTTGGGGCACAGCTTTCTTCTTTCACACTACCCTTCATTGAAAACACCTGAACCCGGTAATTAGGAGGATTGTCCACATACAGTGGGTACGAAAAGTATTCATACCCCCTTAAATTTTTCACTCTTTGTTATATTGCAGCCATTTGCTAAAGTCATTTAAGTTCATTCTTCTTCCTCATGAATGTACACATAGCACCCCATACTGACAGAAAAACACAGAATTGTTGACATTGTTGCAGATTTATTAAAAAAGAAAAACTGAAATATCACATGGTCCTAAGTATTCAGACCCTTTGCTGTGACACTCATATATTTAACTCAGGTGCTTTCCATTTCCTCTGATCATCCTTGAGATGGTTCTACACCTTCATTTGAGTCCAGCTGTGTTTGATTGTACTGATTGGACTTGATTAGGAAAGCCACACACCTGTCTATATAAGACCTTCCAGATCACAATGCATGTCAGAGCAAATGAGAATCATGAGGTCAAAGGAACTGCCTGAAGAGCTCAGAGACAGAATTGTGGCAAGGCACAGATCTGGCCAAGGTTACAAAAAGATTTCTGCTGCACTTAAGGTTCCTAAGAGCACAGTGGCCTCCATAATCCTCAAATGGAAGACGTTTGGGATGACCAGAACCCTTACTAGAGCTGGCCGTCTGGCCAAACTGAGCTATCGGGGGAGAAGAGCCTTGGTGAGAGAGGTAAAGAAGAACCCAAAGATCACTGTGGTTGAGCTCCAGAGATGCAGTCAGGAGATGGGAGAAAGTTGTAGAAAGTCAACCGACGTTTGGGATGACCAGAACCCTTCCTAGAGCTGGCCGTCCGGCCAAACTGAGCTATCGGGGGAGAAGAGCCTTGGTGAGAGAGGTAAAGAAGAACCCAAAGATCACTGTGGTTGAGCTCCAGAGATGCAGTCAGGAGATGGGAGAAAGTTGTAGAAAGTCAACCATCACTGCAGCCCTCCACCAGTCGGGGCTTTATGGCAGAGTGGCCCGACGGAAGCCTCTCCTCAGTGTAAGACACATGAAAGCCCGCATGGAGTTTGCTAAAAAAAAACACCTGAAGGACTCATGGAAAGGTGAGAAATAAGATTCCCTGGTCTGATGAGACCAAAATAGAACTTTTTGGCCTTAATTCTAAGCGGTATGTGTGGAGAAAACCAGGCACTGCTCATCACCTGTCCAATACAGTCCCAACAGTGAAGCATGGTGGTGGCAGCATCATGCTGTGGGGGTGTTTTTCAGCTGCAGGGACAGGACGACTGGTTGCAATCGAGGGAAAGATGAATGCTGCCAAGTACAGGGATATCCTGGACAAAAACCTTCTCCAGAGTGCTCTGGACCTCAGACTGGGCCGAAGGTTTACCTTCCAACAAGACAATGACCCTAAGCACACAGCTAAAATAACGAAGGAGTGGCTTCACAACAACTCCGTGACTGTTCTTGAATGGCCCAGCCAGAGCCCTGACTTAAACCCAATTGAGCATCTCTGGAGAGACCTAAAAATGGCTGTCCACCAACGTTTACCATCCAACCTGACAGAACTGGAGAGGATCTGCAAGGAGGAATGGCAGAGGATCCCCAAATCCAGGTGTGAAAGACCTGTTGCATCTTTCCCAAAAAGACTCCTGGCTGTATTAGATCAAAAGGGGGCTTCTACTAAATACTGCGCAAAGGGTCTGAATACTTACGACCATGTGATATTTCAGTTTTTCTTTTTTAATAAATCTGCAACAATGTCAACAATTCTGTGTTTTTCTGTCAGTATGGGGTGCTATGTGTACATTCATGAGGAAGAAGAATGAACCTAAATGATTTTAGCAAATGGCTGCAATATAACAAAGAGTGAAAAATTTAAGGGGGTCTGAATACTTTTCGTGCCCACTGTATCTTTGGCTAAATAGGGTAGGTGTGATGCTCAGCTGTACACATTGGGTGCTGGTAATATCAGAACAAGCATAAGTTTAAGGTCATCACCGAGGACAAGGGGCACTCTTTACGTCTAGAGGAAAAGAGATTTCATCTCCAAATGCGGAAATATTTCTTCACAGATGGAGCTGTGAAAATGTGGAATAGACTCCCTCCAAAGGTGGTTCTGGCTAGCTCACTAGATTGCTTTAAAAAAGGCCTGAATTCTTTCCTAGGTGTACATAATATAACTGGGGACTAATGTTTATAGGTAAAGTTGTTCCAGGGAATATCCGATTGCCTCTCAGGGGTTCAGGAATTAATTTTTTTTTCTCTGCTGTAGCAAATTGGATCATGCTCTGCTGGGGTTTTTCACCTTCCTCTGGACCAACTGTGGGTATAGGGTTGTGTATATGGGATTGTATGGTTGTTTTATTTTTTGTTTTTTATTGGTTGAGCTAGATGGACTTGTCTTTATTTCAACCTAACTATGTAGGTGGGTTCCCTTTTATACGTGGATCTATTAGAATCCCAATTTTTTTTTGTTCTTTAACTACCACATGGTCTATTTATAGTGGTGAGGTGGAAGGTTGTGTCTTTTAATTATACACTGGAACCGTATGTTCTGTTTTGTGTATTTAATACATTTTTATACTTTTTTCATTAAGAATTGGTTTCCGTGTTTTTTCTGTAGACCCATTTTTTGCTATACCCCTGCTACTCTAACTAATGGCGCTTTGTTTGGGCAACACCTCTTTTTCTAGTTGTCCCAATCTTTTTTATATGCTATAGTTTTGCCATTTGAGTTCCGCTCATTTCTGAGCGAGTGGGTACTTTATATATTCGATTGATTTAATTTTTCATTATTTGTACCTTTCCTCCCTTTGTCTGTTGTTATTTATGCTCCCAAATAAAACCCGCCTTGGTTGATGTTGTCCTTTTTGCCAAGTGTCACTTGCAGATAGAACATTCTGGTGCTCCCTTCCCATCCTGCAATATGGACCCCTCAAGCGCACAACGTGAGGACAGTCCTGGTTGTGTCAGACAATACACATGCTCCTAATTACCCAGGATCTGCACTCGTCCCGTAAAGAGGAACTTTCTTCCTTTATATGTTAAACTTGTGCTCGTAACTCATTTTATTCCTTCACATGATTAAAGGAGCTTGTTTAGAGCCATTCTGTTGCACACATGATCTGGACGGGCCCCAGGTCCTTCTTTCAGCAGATGCGTGGGGCTGACAGAAAACAGGTTCAGCGGTGACAGTATATGGGGGTGCAGCATGTGTGCTCAGGCTTGTTTTAGTCATTGGGTAAAAGAAGCATTGTGCATTGACTGGCGCATGGAAGGATTAAAGGCCCTTTCTGATTGACATAGAAATAGTTTAATTTTCCTTCTGCATGAATGTTTTCATTTCCCATATTTATATAGGATCGATGTTTTAGGCAGTATTACCGCATACTGAAGACCAATCACAAAATTGTGAGATGAAAGTTTCCATTTTCACTGTTGTAAGGAACACCCCATGAGAGAACATGCCTTGCTGCCATTTTACATTGTGCTTGCTTCCGAGTGTGGCTAGAGTTTTGGAAGGAAATAGGACCCACTGCACACTCTGCAAGCCAGAAGTCCATCTTCAAGAGCAAACCTGTTCTTGGTGATCAGATAATTGTCATGGATTTTTAGTTAGTTGTGGGAGTAAAGTCCCTAAACCCCAGTGCTGCATGGAGCACGTCCTAACAATATAACTGCTGTGCTGTTTGGTAGGAAATCATACACCCCCCCCCAATTTTGTTACACTTAGCCTCCGCAATCTGAATGATGAAATAAAAATCTGTTTTAAAAAAAAAACTCAAAAAAAGTCACAACCACTGGGCAGCATCTGGAGTAGGAAGCACAGATTGCGTGCACGGTTAGTCCATATGGCTTTTCTTATGTACATACAGTGGGGAAAATAATTATTCGATCCCCTGCAGACTTTGTACAAAGAAATAAAGGGTCTATAATTTTATCATAGGTGTATTTTAAATGATAGAGACAGAATATCAACCAAATATCCAGAAAAAACACACAATACAAATGTTGTAAATTGAGTTGCAGTTCAGTGAGTAAAATAGGTATTTGATCCCCATGTAAAACATGACTTAGTACTTGGTGGAAAAACCCTTGTTGGCCAGCACAGAGGTAAGACGTTTCTTGTAGTTGGTTACCAGATTTGCACACATCTCAGAAGGGATTTTGGTTCTTTCTTCCTCACAGATCTTCTCTAAATCCTTAAGGTTTCTTGGCTGTCGCTTGGCAACTCGAAGTTTTACCTTCCTCCATATCCTTTATATAGGATTAAGGTATGGAGACTGGCTAGCCCACTCCATGACCTTAATTTGCTTCTTCTTGAGCCACTCCTTTGTTGCCTTGGTGGTATATTTTGGGTCATTGCCATGCTGGAAGACCCATCCGTAACCCTTCTTCTGTGTTCTGGATGAGGGAAGAAGGTTCTCAACCAAGATTTTACAATTTATGGCCCCGTCCATTTGCCCTTTAATGCAGCAAAATCGGTCTGTACCTTTTAGCAGAGAAACTGCCCCAAAGCATAATGTTTCCACCTCCGTGCATGACTATAGGGGTGGTGTTCTTAGGGTCATAGTTAGCATTTTTCTTCCTCTAAACAAGGCAAGTCGAGTTAATGACAGAGAGCTCAATTTTGGTCTCATCTGACCACAGCTCTTTCTTACAATACTTCTCATTATATGTTTAATGGCAAACTTCAGACAGGTCGGTACATGTGTCTTCTTGAGGAGGGGGACATTGCGGGAACTGCAGGACTTTACCCCATGACGATGTATTGTGTTACTAATGGTTTGTTTGGTGACTGTTTTCCAACTGCCTTGAGATCATTCACAAGCTCATCCTGTGTAGTTTTGGGCTGATCCCTCACTTTTATTATGATCATCCTTACCCCATGAGGCGAAATCTTGCATGGAGCTCCAGACCGAGGGCGATTGATGGTTATTTTGTATTTCTTCCATTTGCGAATATTCGCTCCAACAGTTGTTTCCTTCTCACCAAGCTTCTTGCTGATGGTCTTGTAGCCCATTCCAGCCTTGTGCAGGTCTGCAATCTTGTCCCTGAGGTCCTTTGACAGCTCTTTAGTCTTGCACATAATGGCATGGTTTGAATGGAAGAAAGATTCTGTGGACAGGTGTCTTTTATACACATAACGAGTTGTCATTAGGAGCACCTTCCTAAATTGACAGGACTAATCTGTGTACCACATGAGCACATACTGTAGCCAGTCTGTGGGAGCCAGAATTATTGTTGGTTTATAGGGTATGAAATACTTATTTTACTCACTTAACTGCAACTCAATTTGTAACATTTGTATGGTGTTTATTTTCTGGATTTTTGGTTGATATTCTTGTCTCATTTAAACTATACCTGAAAAAAAAATAAAAATTATAGACCTTTAATTTCCTTTAAGTGGGCAAACTTACAAAACCTGCAGGGGATCAAATAATTATTTCCGCCACTGTATGAAGATGACAAATTATACGGAGATGCAAGGTTTTTTAAATAAATAAAAGAACCGTGATTTTCCTTTGAAGGTAATCTAATAAAATGTTATTTTGATCTCCAAAAAAATCTATCACTTGTGTATTCAGGGCAAAGGGACCTGTTCTTTTCTAAAATCAAAACTCCCCACACTGCCACCCACCGATGTTCACCTTCGATGCTCTTCCCTACCATTGATGAAATTCACAGTGCTTTGTGGTATAGAGGAGCATGTTAGCATGTGACTTCCTACACCATCACCTGCCGAAACTTATCTTCCATGCGTTCACCTTTTGCTGAGGAAATTCATAGTCCTTTGCGGTATAGCAGAGCATGTGACTCCCTACACTACCACCCACCAATACTTACCTTCAGTGTGCCCCCCCTACTGCTGAGAAAATTCAAAGTCCTTTGTGGTATAGGGGAGCATGTGACTTCCTACACCACCACTTGCTAATACTTCTCTTCAATATTTTAAACTACTGCTTAGGAAGTTCATAGCCCTTTTGTAGTGTAGGGGAGCATGTGACTCCCTACACCACCACCCACCAATACTCACCTTCAGCGTGCCCCTCCTATTCGCTGACGAAAATTCACAGTCCTTTGTGGTCTAGGGGAGCATGTGATTCCCTACCCTACCACCCACCAATACTAACCTTTAGTGTGCCCCCCCTACCACTGAGGAAATTCAGTCCTTTGTGGTATAGGAGAGCATGTGACTTCCTACCCCGCCACTTGCTAATACTTCTCTTCAATGTGTTGACCTACTGCTGAGGAAATTCACAGTTCTTTATAGGGGAGCATGTGACTTCCTACACCACCACCCACAAATGATCACCCAGTCTCCAAGTCTAAGCACTGTCATGTGAGAAGGGGAAAAAAATAGAATATTTCAAGAACAAAAATGTTATATATTGCAGCTTACCATTCCGTAAATACAGTGACTGCAGGAAATGTGGCCACTGGACATCTGAGAGGTTCATTAGGTATTTTTTGCACTTATGGGATATGTATAACAAAATTATTTTTTGTATATTTAAAGTGGAGGATAAGGGGAACATAACTGTTCCTAAAAATGTTCCACGTCACGTGATCCAGCAGCTCTGGCTCCCTTTTGTCAATGAGCGACTGCTGCAGGAGAGAGGAAGGAGCACTGACAACAGAGTGTCAATGAGAGCCTATGGGTGACGTCATGGCTCTCGAAATTCATAGCCGTTGTCAAGCTCTCCTTTAAGACCCGTAAACATGATAAGAATTTGTACAACGAACGATCGGCCGATTATCTGATTGTTAGTATAGTGCTTTCGACAGCCGGTTCCGACTTTTCTTACAACAAAACCTGAAGGTGCAGGCTAAAAATGTTTTATTGTAAGTGAACACAACGTCCAATTTCTATTTAATTAGTACAGTTTTCATCTGAACAAAATCGTAAGAGCAAGATTACGCATGCTCGGAAACAAAATAATATATTACAAAACAATTCAACACATTATATCACTTGTATTCTGTCATACGAGCATTTTTGTAAGCTGAGTAACCTCTTCGTTTTCAATGAGACCAGCATGCAAAAAGAAAAGAAACGGACGATTATTGGTTCGATAATTTGATCGTGTGTACCAGGCTTTACACAGGGGAACCAAAGCTGCTGGATCACATGACTAGATAAGATTAAAAAAAGGTAAGTGCATAGATCTTTTTTTAAAACAGGGCTTGCAGGATAGGTAGGTATAAATAACAATAGTTGTATTTAGCCTTTACTGTCGCTTTAAGGCCTCTCACACAGGGGAGTCCATCGGCGGACTCCGTTTTTCTCAGCGGGGGATCGATCTGCCGATCCCCCGTTGAGCAGGTGGATGGCAGCTCTGTCTCCGCGCTGTGTACGGACACAGAGCTGTCAGGTCCCGCTCTTCTCTATGGGGGAATCGGATGGGAATGGACCGTCTGTCCGTTCTCATCCGATCCGCTGGATGGATGGAAAATAGGGTTTCCATCCGTCCAGATTTGACGGATCGGATCGGATGTCAGCGGACATGTCTCCGCTGACATCTGATGCCCCATAGAGATATATAGGGCATCCGTTCAAATCTGCCAAAAAAAGGACAGGCAGGTCTGAACGGTCCTCATGTGTGAAAGGGGCCTAAAGGATAAGTTTAACTTTGGGAACATGTTGGATGTTTCACCCGTTTTTGGGGTTAACATAGAACATGTTCCCAGCAATGTTCCCTCTAATTTTTTACTGTGCTGAGCAAATAAAAAAAAATTCTGAGCGCAAACCTTTAGACTGAGCAATGGGGGGGGGGGGGGGGTTGAGACGTTAATGCAGAGTGCCACAGCAATGCCCCCAATCAATTGCAGAGTGCCACAGCAATGCCCCCAATAAATTGCAGAGTGCACAGCAATGCCCCCAATAAATTGCAGAGTGCACAGCATTGCCCCCAATAAATTGCAGAGTGCACAGCATTGCCCCCAATAAATTGCAGAGTGCACAGCAATGCCCCCAATAAATGCAGAGTGCACAGCAGCCAGCCCCCAAAAAATGCAGAGTGCACAGCAATTCCCCCCAATAAATGCAGAGTGCACAGCAATTCCCCCCAATAAATGCAGAGTGCACAGCAATTCCCCCAATAAATGCAGAGTGCACAGCAATTCCCCCCAATAAATGCAGAGTGCACAGCATTGCCCCCAATAAATGCAGAGATGCACAGCAATTCCCCCCAATAAATGCAGAGTGCACAGCAGCCAGCCCCCAATAAATGCAGAGTGCACAGCATTGCCCCCAATAAATGCAGAGATGCACAGCATTGCCCCCAATAAATGCAGAGATGCACAGCATTGCCCCCAATAAATGCAGAGATGCCAGCTAATCTCCTGCGTAACATGCTGGTGGAGCAGGAAGTCAGCATTGTGGATCTTCTGGTGTTTGACCAGCCGTGACATGCCCCCCAGCGACCCCGTGCACTTAACTCACGGACGGTCACTCTTCAGTCCCCGGCTTCCCGCGTCTCCGTCCTCCCGAGTCCCGTCGCCTCCTCCCCCCCCCTCCTGATTTTTTTCCTGTCCAGTGTATCTGCCTGCCCATTTTTTTCCTGTCCAGTGTATCTGCCTGCCCGTACTGGATGTACGCAGACAGATATACTGACAGATCTGAATGAGACCTGCATGGCACCAGCGATCTGCTGATTACTAGTGCAATGCTTTACAGGCTCCAAAAGAAAAAAATTATAATTGCACATTTTTTTACCTGAAAAAAATGTGCATTTATTATTTTTTTTCTAAACTGTGAACTTATCCTTTAAAGTGGAATTCGCGCTCGCACCCTAAATAGTGTTAAAACTGTCCCTACTTTTTCCTAAGCTTATTAACCTGTGTAAGAAAGATGTACGGTTTATACTTATTTTCAGGCTTCTCTTGTCCAGTCACGTGATCCCATTCTCCAGTGTTAGCCAGCACAGCTGCAGGGGAGAGACGGGAGCTCTGGCATTGGATGGGCCATTGAAGCCTAAAGGTGATGCCACTGATTCGTGCTTTACCAGCCGTTGGTGGGAATATTCTCTGTTCTCCCCTGCAGCTGCCACTAGCAGGCACAAGGGAGAGGAATCCCATCTTTTTCGTCTTTCTTACACAGGTTAGTAAGCATAAGCAGGAGGAGGAGGAGAGAAAAGGAACAGTATTAGGCTTAGTTAGGGTGTACACTAGAATTCTACTTTAAGTCCAATTTTTTTCACTTTTTCCCATTGCAGTCCTCTTTTAAAAATTGACACTGGATTTCCCTCTGATGCTGAGGTTATGCCCCCTTCCATTTTGATGTAAATTATGGGAAAAGGATGCGGATAGGACTGAATAATTATGTCCATGCGCTTTATAAAAACAATACAAGTTTTCAATAATAAATAATAGAGCAAGGCCAAATGCTTTCTGGATAAACCAAGGTCAAGAAAACATTTTAATTTTCCAACAAGAGCTTTTCTTCCAGTAGAGGGTCTAACTTGGCCTATTTTGGCATATGTCTGGCCTTTTTTTTTTTTTAAAGAATAGCTGTATTTTTAGGAACATCCTCCCATTTTCCTCAACAGTAAACAGCCATGATTGCTCAGTGTAGCTGTAATGTTCACAAAGGTGACTATACGGCTGCATTCAGCGCTGCTCTGCAGCACTGTAAGAACCACACGGCAGTCAAACAGGTCCAGCGCGTGTGCTGTCTGCAGACGAGAGACGCCATAGAAGCTAATGGGTCTGCTCAGTGCACGTGCCGAATTGATGATGGCACTGTTATTATCTTGAACGGCGATTCCCGTCTGCAGATACATACTATAATGTTGTATTCAGGAGGTGTTTGGAATGTTTCCGGTTGCATGCAATTATGTTTTTTAATGCAAAGGACAGGGGAGAGCTGTTTCTGGGTTTCACTGTAGAAGTACGGCTATTCTTTTGTGCCACACTGGTTCGAATAGCAGATATTTAACTCCATTATTAGGCAGTAGATCCTTGACCTCTAAGGCTACATTCACACTGGCGACCGGTGCGATTTGTAGCGGCAAGCATCTTCTTATTCCTGCTGTGGCTCTCAGCGGCTAGGTGCGGTCGCTGGCCCTGTTTGCTATAATGACATGTCCCTGGCGGCCGCATGTTTGCATGGCTTTCTGTACAGCCAGTGATTATCTGCGATGATCGCTGCTGGATGCACTTTGTGTGCCTTAATGGCCAGTGTGAATGTAGCCTAGGGCTTTATTTACAGGGCTGTAAACATTTTTACTGATGTTATCAAGTGGTTGTAAAGGTTGAAGGTTTTTACCTTCAAACATTCTGTCTGCTGCTCCCTCCCCCCCATACTCACCGGAGCCCACTCTCGAACCAGCTATGTGCACGGGAGCCTTGGCTGTCCTGGGATTCCATCTCCTCATTGGCCCTGCCAATGGCTCCCTTTGCTGTCAATCACAACCAGTGAGCCAATAAGGAGAAAGCAAGGAGTGGGGGCAAGCTGCGGCTCTGTGTCTCATTGGCCCAGACAACAGTGGGAGCCAATGGCATTCACTGCTCTCAATCACAACTAGTTAGCCAATTAGGAGAAAGCGAGGAGGGGGATAAGCTGCGGCTCTGTGTCTCTCATTGGCCCAGACAGCAGTGGGAGCCAATGACATTCACTGCTGTCAATCACAACCAGTCAGCTAATCAGGAAAAAGCGAGGGGGGGGGGGCAAGCCGCAGCTCTATGTCTTATGGACACAGAGCAGGGCTCGGGAGTGAGCATGCACCATTTTCCCTAATAACAAACGGCTTGCTATTGGGGGCACTGGTCAAGAGCGAGGGTCCAGGAGTGCCAGCGGGGTATCCAAGAAGAGGAGGATCGGCTGCTCTGTGCAAAACCACTGCACAGAGCAGATAAGTATAACATGTATACTTTATAACCTTTAGTACCACTTTAAACTTGTTTTCTAGGAGAAAAGTTCCTGCGTAATGATCAGTAAGATACTTGCATATAGATGCGTTTAAACACGTAAAGATACGTATGCATACATAATGATGATCCCTTGCTGGGACTTTGTTCAGCCAGTCTTGTGATCCAGACATCCCTGCCAGACAACACAGCTAGGTCCTTTACTGTAATACATCTGGGTCTGGGACCGCAGCAGAGCCTGTGTGCGAGAGCCGTGGTCCGACTCTCCTATATACTGGCAGCACAGGGTTTTTTTTTAAATCTTGCTTCAGTTTTTAAGAAGCTTATTTATAATTGTATTTGCAGCCTGACTGCACTATAGTAATACATAAAGAGGGTTTACTTGAAAGACATTTTATCACTTCTCTGACACAGCAAAGAAATGCTAAACAGGGGCATGTATCAAGCAAATTAGTGACATAATTAGGTGTCATTCACATGGGTGACTGCCAGCGCATTCTTGGCAGTGGAGAAGCTGCTGTATGCACACAGTGTATGCAAACAACTGCAGCCTGGCCATTATTATTATACAGGATTTATATAGCGCCAACAGTTTGCGCAGAGCTTTACAAGGTGAGGGAAGACAATACAGTTACAATACAATTCAAAACAGGAGGAACTAGAGGGCCCTGCTCGTTAGAGCTTACAATCTAGAAGGGCCATCTGTACAAGTGAATGGCCGGCACTGCTGCTGCTCATATGTAACCTCTCATCCAGGCAGTTACGTGCCCTGCAAAAAAAAGGCCCTGACCGGCCCTAGACGCAGACAGTTTTCATCTAGGGACAGTGTTTCTGGCTGCAGCTAATTGGTCAGTTTGTATGCAGAGCATTAAGCCACTCCACAGACTGCTGGGCCCTTCCTTGAATGGAATGGTGTAGGTGAGGGCGTAGCTGCACAGCCAGCAACAGAGAAGTTTCTTCAAGGGACTGGTTGCACTTCCTAAACTGACAAGGAGGAAACCTGTATGAGCAAGAAATTAGGTCCATCTCTCGTATCATGTCCACAGTCTCTGACCATCTCCTGGTTCATGTCCATAATCTCTGATCATCTATTGTATTATGTCCACAGTCTTTAACCATCTTTTGTATTACGTCTGCGGTCTCTAACCATCTCTTGTATCATATCTGCAGTCTCTGACCATCTCTTGTATCATATCCGCAGTCTCTGACCATCTCTTGTATCACGTCTGCAGTCTCTGACAATCTCTTGTATCACGTCTGCAGTCTCTCACCGTCTCTTGTATCACATCCGCAGTCTCTGACCATCTCTTGTATCATATCCGCAGTCTCTGACCATCTCTTGTATCACGTCTGCAGTCTGACCATCTCTTGTATCAAGTCTGCAGTCTGACCATCTCTTGTATCACGTCTGCATTCTCTGACCATCTCTTGTATCACGTCTGCAGTCTCTGACCATCTCTTGTATCACGTCTGCAGTCTCTGACCATCTCTTGTATCACGTCTGCAGTCTCTGACCAGCTTTTGTATCACGTCTGCAGTCTCTGACCAGCTCTTGTATCACGTCTGCAGTCTCTGACCATCTCTTGTATCACGTCTGCAGTCTCTGACCATCTCTTGTATCACGTCTGCAGTCTCTGACCAGCTTTTGTATCACGTCTGCAGTCTCTGACCAGCTCTTGTATCACGTCTGCAGTCTCTGACCAGCTCTTGTATCATGTCTGCAGTCTCTGACCAGCTCTTGTATCACGTCTGCAGTCTCTGACCAGCTCTTGTATCACATCTGCAGTCTCTGACCAGCTCTTGTATCACGTCTGCAGTCTCTGACCAGCTCCTGTATCACCTCTGCAGTCTCTGACCAGCTCCTGTATCACCTCTGCAGTCTCTGACCAGCTCCTGTATCATGTCTACAGTCTTTGACCATCTCTTGTATCACGTCCACAATCTGACCATTTCTTGTATTGCGTCTTCAGCCTCGGACCATCTTTTTTTGTCACTTCTGCAGCCTCTGATCATTTCTTGTATTATGTCCACAGTTTTTCCATTAGTCTATGACTATATCCTGTTGTGTGTTTGCTACCTCTGATAATGAATGTTCACTAAATTTTATGTGTGGCCCTTTGGTGACGTCAGAGGCAGCCCCAGGGAATTTACACATGCCGCATCCTTTCTTTGTGGCAAGAATTCTATACCCTGTAAAGTGAATGGGGACACTCTGCTGGCATCCCACAACATCCTGCAATGCAAGTGGTTTGGGCATGCTACTGGGGGAATTCAAGGGATTAAAGCAGATGGTGAGGAGGCAATATCGCCCCCCATCCGCCCCCCTTCTTTACTGACTACAGGGCTGTGGAGTGGCCTGGTCCACCGCCTGGGGTTGGGGCAGGGTGCTATGGGAGCGGGGGGGGCGACTGGGCTATCGGCTGTGGGTGGGGGGGCTGTACCTGGTGGGGGCTCCTGCCAGGGCCCCCCTTCCTTTCTGCCTGTCCCATTTTCTGGGAGCCTCATGGCGCCGACATTTTGTTGTAGCCTGTGTGCTTAATGCACAGCGGCCATTATGTTTGTGTAGTCTGGCGACCATATTTCCGGTGGTTTGCCATTGACAATGGCGGGAGCCATGAAAGTGGAGCTCTATGGGCAGAGATTTCAGCGGTGGGAGCCCATTCCCTTGTGCTGACTCCTGAATCTTTTCATTTCCTGATTGCCAGTCGTGCAGTGCAGATTCTCTTGGTAGCTGCGGTGCCTGGTTTCTGTGGTGTGGGGAATCTGGTGGGGTCCTCTCCCTCTCTACTGAGGATTGATTGGTGCTCTGTGGCTGGCAACTGGGTGGGCTGCCAGAGCGGTGGGGGTTGTCCCTTAGCAGTGTTTTACACTTTTTTGTTGGGTCCCCCTGGTGACTCATGTAGTCTTTGGAGCATATCTCCCCACCTGATCCCCTCTCTGAGGCTGAAGGGCCCTCCGGGTCCTATCCATGCATCGATGCACTGACGGCGGTCCTGGAGTCCTTGGTGTCCCGGGTGAAGGTGGCTTTTAGGCAACGGGCTGGCAAAAAGCGCCCCCCGCCTTTCACTGCCTCATCAGTTTCTGATTCAGCCGCCGCAGGCGTGGGTCACCCTGCTTGGTCTGCGACCACACGCCCTGAATAAGATAGGAGGATTCCTCCATTTGTGCAACTGTGTACAAAAAGGCGCTGGTGGACGCACTGATTGTACAGTAGCTGTGCGTGAGACCTTAAAGATGAAGGCGCGGGTTCTCTTTGGCATTCACAAGCCATCCAGAGCAGAAAAGGTGCTCACTTTCCCCTACTATTTTGACAGATTTGTCACTAAATAGTGGGGATGACCAAAGCGTCCCTTTGGGGTCCCTAAGTGATTTTGCTAGGTGATACCTCTATGAGGAGTCCCTTCTTAAGAAGTGGACAGTTCCACCGGTGGTGGACCCTCTGGTTTCCAGATTGTACAAGGCAACTTTGATTCCGGTTGAAGAGTCCCCTGCCTTTAAGAACGCAGCAGACAGGAAGGAGGAGGCTGTGGCCCGCAATATGTACACCCCGCTGGTTCGGCACTGAGGCTGATATTCACCATTGCTCTGGTGTCGCAGACTCTGACCGAATGGGCTAGTCTTTTGCGCCGTGACCTGGAGGGGGAGTAGCTCCCCCCGCCTTTGCTGAGCTGGTGGACCAGCTGGTCTGGGGGTTGCAGTTTATCTGTGATGTCTCTTTGGATGTGGCTCAGCTCTTTTTCGGCAGTGGTCCTTCGACGTGTCTATGGCTCATGCTGGTCTGTGGACCAGACTTCCAAAAAGGCCTTGACTGATCTTCCCTTTCAGGAGAACACTTTTTTGGTGCTACCCTGGATGACATCATTAAAGGTCTCACAGGGGGGAAGAGTACCTTTCTTCTGCAGGCTACTAACAGCAAGGACCCTCGTCGTAGACGTGGGCGCTCCTTATCTCATAAGAAGTTTTTTTCATCCCTCAAGATTGACTGACAAGGGATCAGAGCCCTTCGGGGCCTCCTCTGGAGGATCCAAGCTGACTTGGTCTGGCAAGTCAAGAGCGGGCTTCTCTAGACCCGCGGATAATGCCCCTTAAGCATGAAGGTGCACCCTCACCCGTATCTGGGGTAGGGGAGATATCTATGCTGGTCCCGGACTCGTGAACTCCCCTGGTACAAGTCAGGTCGGCCCAGGAGATCATTTGGTCTGGCTACAAGATCAAGTTTTGTTCTTACCCTCCGGTAAGGTTTTTCCTTCCAATGTGCGACTTTCCTCAGTCCGCTTACAGGCTCTTTTTGGGGCGGTGCAAGACCTTTTACTTTAAAGGGTGATGGTCCCGGTTCCGACTTCGGAACGTTTTCAGGGGTTTTTACTCAAACTGGTTTACAGTCCCCAGGAAGGAAGGCAAGGTGCGTCCAATTCTGGACCTCAAGGCGCTGAACTGCTTTGTGCAGATGCAGAAGTTCAGAATAGAGTCCGTTCACACGGTGGAGGCTTCCCTGCATCAGGGGGATTTTTCTTGCCTCCATCGACATCAAGGACGCTTACATTCACATTCCACTATGTGTCTGTCTTTGCCGTGGGAGAGGAGCATTATCAGTTTGTGGCGTTTCCATTTGGTCTCACTTCTGCTCCTCGGGTCTTCACAAAAGAGTTTGCCCCAGGGGTAGCATTGTTACGCCAATGGGGGATCGCGGTACTGGGCTACTTTGATGACCTCCTTCTGCGAGCGGAGTCTCATACTGCTCTGGTGGAAAACCTGGAAATCCTCTTACGAACTTGAGGGTGTTTGGCTGGATTCTGAATTTTATGAAGTCTGGGTTGGTTCCCTCCACAAAGCTGGACTATGTGGGTCTGACTCTGGACTCTGCCTTAGCCAGAGTGCTACTTCCTCTGGACAAACTTCAGAAACTGCAGGCTATAATTCGTCTCCTGCTGTCCAACAGATGGTACACACTCCGGACTTGCATGCGGTTGCTGGGCCTGATGGTGTCTACCTTTGAGGTGGTTTTGTTTGCACAGTTCCATATGAGGTCCCTGCAAGGGAGATTCTGGCCGAATGGGACAAGAATCTGCAGTCTTTGGACAAGCACATCCGGCTGAGCTGGGGAACAAAGGAGTCCCTGATATGGTGGCTTCGTTCTTTAGTGCTTTGGCTGGGCGAATCCATTCTCCCCTTGTATTGGACAGTAGTCACCACGGATGCCAGCCTGTCCGGCTGGGAAGGCATCCTCAGCAAAATATTTGCTCTGGAGGTCTGGACACTTGGTACTCTGAGCGATCAGACTGTGCCTGGAACATTGGAAGATCGTCTTCAGGGATGTCCAGTGCGCATTCAATCGGACAGTGCCATGACCTTGGCTTATGTCAATCACCAGGGGGGCACAAGAAGTGTCCTGGTGGCTCTGGAGGTAGCCGGGATTTAAGGTGGGCAGAACAGTTCTTTCCAACCCTCTCTGCTGTACACATTCCCGGGGTAGAAAACTGGCAGGCAGATTACATCAGTCAGCAGGCGTTGGACCAAGGGGAGTGATCCCTTCATCCGGAGGTGTTTCATCAGTTGTGTCTGCGATGGGGTACCTCTGAGGTGGATCTGTTAGCGTTCCAGCTCAACAGAAAGGTGCAGAGGTTGTGGCTCAGTCACAGGATCCTCTGGCGGATGCCACGGATGTGCTGGTGGCCTCGTGGGGTCAGTATCGTCTGATATACACCTTCCCTCTAAAACTTCTGCCAAGACTTCTACGCAGGATCGAGGCAGAATGGATTCCGGTCATCTTAGTGGCCCCGGACTGGCCTCGCCGGGCTTGGTACACTGATCTGGTGCAGCTGGTCCTCAACGTTCCTTGGAAGCTTCCTCTCAGGGAGGATCTGCTGTCCCAAGGACCAATTTTCCATCCTGCTTTACAGTCGCTGGCTTTGATGGCGTGGCTGTGGAACACCAGGTGCTGATGGATCAAGGTTGGTCTGAGTCTGTGATTCCAATGCTGTTAAAAGCTAGGAAATCTACTTCTAGGAAGATCTACCATCGTACGTGGAAGATGTACATTGCGTGGTGTGAGTCTCTTGGGGTTCAGCCTTGCTCTTTTTTTTTTTTCAGTGGCTTGGATCTTGACCTTCCTTTAATGGGGGGTTAAGCAGAAACTGGCCTTGGTGCCGACCTTAGCCGTCTTCTTTCAGCAGCCCTAGACCACACACTTCGGTTGCATACTTTTCTTCAGGTAGTTAGGCACTTGACCCCTCCAGTGCGGTCTCTTTTGCCGCCTTGGGACCTCAATTTAGTGCTCTCAGTCCTCCAGAAGCCTCCTTTTGAGAAACTTCGGGAGATTCCCCTGCTTACGCTGTCCCAGAAGGTGGCTTTTTTGGGGGCTTTCACCTCTGCGTGCAGGGTGTCAGAATTGGCGGCGTTACCCTGTCATTAACCTTACTTTGTGGTTCCCAGTGATAAGGTGGTTCTTGTCGTTACTTCCTCAGGTTGTCTCTGATTGTCATTAGAATGAATACATTGGGTTATGTTTCCTGTGTCCCAGGCCAAAACATCCTATGGACATTGCTTTGCATGCTTTGGATGTGGTCTGGGCGATTAGGGAGTACCTGGCAGCTACGGAGTCTTTTAGGAAATCAGACTCACTATTTGTGCTTACGGATGGGCCTCAGAAAGGGTTGTCCGCTGCCTCTGGGACCATTTCCAGATGGATCAGACAGGTGGTGATTCAGGCCTATTCCATCAAGGGTCAGGTTCCTCCTTCCCCTGTCAAGGCACACTCTACTTGGGCGCTCAGTGTCTCCGGGGCCTTCCGTCATCAGACGTCAGTGATGCAAGTTTGCAAGGCGGGCACCTGGTCGTCGGTGCACACTTTCACAAGGTTCTATAAAGTGGATGTGTTGCCATTTGCGGATGCTTCCTTAGGTGGCAAGGTTTTGCAGGCTGCTTTTTAGAGGACCTGGTCCTCTTTCAGGGTGTATTTTTTTTTTTTCAGGTGAGCTCCAGTTGTTTTGGTTGAGCTCCTGTTTAACTGGTTGGCTATTGTTAGCCTTGGGAATTTCTTTTTCTCTGTTCCCACCCCTCATGTTTAACACTGCTTTGGGATGTCTCCATGGTTAAGAAGATCAGGATCTGTGTCCGCCAATGAACAAAAGAAAATGGGATTTTGGCTTACCGTAAAATTCATTTCTCTGATGTTCATTGACGGACACAGCACCCACCCCTCTGTGGAGTTGTAATTTGTAGTTCTTCTGACACTGCTTGTAACAAAGCGGAGTACCTATAGCAAAGAGGGGGAGTATACCCCCTGGGACTGCCCATAGGCGTAGCCAGATTTTTTTTCTGCCTAGTGTCCTACTCCTGTAGGGGGCAGTATAACCCAATGGTTAAGAAAATCAGGAGCTGTGTCAGTCAATGAACATCAGAGAAATAGATTTTACAGTCAGTCAAAAATCCCATTTTTTATTTATTTTTATTTTTTTACACCCTTTTGTTTGTTTAGACCTTCCTCTCCTGCAAGAAGAGAATGATGCAATGCATCTATCTCTTCAGTCAGAAGAGCAAGTAAACACAGGGGTAGGCTCACAGGGACTGATCACTGTAATAGTCAATCGGAGGCTATTACAGCGGACCTGGAGTCCTTAGTACGAGACCAGGGGCTCTCTTGGTGAGAGCCGGTCTCTATGCTGGGCGGGATACGCATATATGCGGCCTCATGGATAAAGACCCATTTCCGTGAGGCCGCATATATGCGTATGGTCAGCAGGAGGTAGTTAAGCTAATCAAATTATTTCAGCTACTTACAGTATCTCACAAAAATGAGTAAACCCCCCACATTTTTGTAAATATTTTATTATATCTTTTAATGGGATAACTGAAGAGATGAAACTTTGCTACAATGTAAAGTAGTGAGTGTACAGCTTGTATAACAGTGTAAATTTGCTGTCCCCTCAAAATAACTCAACATACAGCCATTAATGTCTAAACCGCTGGCAACAAAAGGGAGTACACCCCTAAGGAAAAATGTCCAAATTGGGCCCAAAGTGTCAATATTTTGTGTGGCTACCATTATTTTCCAGCCCTGCCTTAACCCTTTTGGCCATGGAGTTCACCAGAGCTTCACAGGTTGCCACTGGAGTCCTCTTCTACTCCTCCATGATGACATCACGGAACTGGTGGATGTTAGAGACCTTGCGCTTCTTCCCCTTCCATTTGGGGATGCCCCACAGATGCTCAATAGGGTTTAGGTCTGGAGACATGCTTGGCCAGTCCATCACCTTTACCCTTAGCTTCTTTAGTAAGGCAGTGGTCGTCTTGGAGGTGTGTTTAGGGTCGTTATCATGTTGGAATACTGCCCTGCGGCCCAGTCTCCGAAGGTAGGGTATCATGCTCTGCTTCAGTATGTCACAGTACATGTTGGCATTCATGGTTCCCTCAATGAACTGTAGCTCCCCAGTGCCAGCAGCACTCATGCAGCACCAGACCATGACATCCCCACCACCATACTTGACTGTAGGCAAGACAAACTTGTCTTTGTACTCCTCACCTGGTTGCCGCCACACACGCTTGACACCATCTGAACCAAATAAGTTTATCTTGGTCTCATCAGACCACAGGACACGGTTCCAGTAATCCATGTCCTTAATCTGCTTGTCTTCAGCAAACTGTTTGCGGGCTCTCTTGTGCATCATAGAAAAGGGTTCCTTCTGGGATGACAGCCATGCAGACCAATTTAATGCAGTGTGCGGCATATGGTCTGAGCACTAACAGGCTGACCCCCCCCCCCCCCCACTTCAACCTCTGCAGCAATGCTGGCAGCACTCATACGTCTATTTCCCAAAAAAACCTCTGGATATGACGCTGAGCATGTGCACTTAACCTCTTTGGTCGACCATGGCGATGCCTGTTCTAAGTGGAACCTGTCCTGTTAAACCGCTGTATGGTCTTGACCACCGTGCTGCAGCTCAGTTTCAGAGTCTTGGCAAACTTCTTATAGCTAGGCTATCTTTATGTAGAGCAACAATACCTTTTTTCAGATCCTTAGAGAGTTCTTTTCCATGAGGTGCCGTGTTGAACTTCCAGTGACCAGTATGAGAGAGTGAGAGCGATAACACCAAATTTAACACACCTGTTCCCTGTTCATACCTGAGACCTTGTAACACTAATGAGTCACATGACACCGGAGAGGGAAAATAGCTAATTGGGCCCAATTCGGACATTGTCACTTAGGGTTGTACTCATTTTTGTTGCCAGTGGTTTAGACATTAATGGCTGTGTGTTGAGTTATTTTGAGGGGACAACAAATTTACACTGTTATACAAGCTGTACACTCACTACTTTACATTGTAGCAAAGCGTAATTTCTTCAGTGTTGTCACATGAAAAGATATAATAAAATATTTACAAAAATGTGAGGGGTGTACTCACTTTTGTGATATACTGTACGTATATATTGAAGGAAAAAAAAAATGCTAGCTTCTGTTTGATTGCCCATCTTCAGAAAAGTACAGTGCTGATGCAACCCTTTTATTCTGGGACTAGCGCAGAGAATATTCGATGCAGACGAGCCCCTCATTACAATTTATTTATAGTTCTTACATGTCCCACAGCGCTCTGTATAATTTAGAAGAGGAAATGAAAAACAGACCATTTTCAGCGGTTTTAAGTATATAATTTCTATAAATCTTTCCATGAAGCGGCACAGAGGGCGATGCCGGGCTGAGTGCATGACAGTCCACCCTCTACGCTGCGTGCACAACACTCATGGCATACAAAGCACCCTACCGTGTGCACTTATCAGGGATGGAAATGCATTTTAATGGGACACCTACCTCCAAAAGGATTCGTTTTTTTTTAAAAGCAGACTAGAGTCATACGCTATAATGTTGCATCTAAACAAATTCTCTGGCTTAGTGCAAATAAAGTATCACGGACAGTACTCAATTGTTTCTTCCATTTCAAGGAAATGTCACTTTGCTACAATGTAAAGTAGTGAGTGTACAGCTTGTATAACGGTGTAAATTTGCTAAATAAAGTGCATGTGATAAGGTAATCGATCCAAACGAAATTGTAATAAAGAAAGTAAGGCCCCTTTCACACTTGGGGATCGTTCAGATCCGCCTGTCAGTTCTTCAGGCGGATTTTAACGGATGCCCCATGCATCTCTATGGGGCATCAGATGTCAGTGGAGACATGTCCGCTGACATCCGATCCTGTCCGTCAAATCCGAACGGATGGAAACCCTATTTTCCATCCGTCTGGCAGATCGGTTGGGATCGGATGAGAACAGACAGGTGGTCCGTTCTCATCAGATTCCACCATAGAGAACAGTGGGGACCGGACAGCTCTGTCTCCGTCTGCTCAGCGGGGGATCGGCGGATTGATCCCCCGCTGAGAAAAACGGAGTCCGCCAACGGAGCGGCAATTGTGAAAGGGGCCTAAACGGTAAAATATATATATATAAGATGTAAAAAGCTTGAAGTGCAATGTAAATAAATATATATAAAATGGTGACTGGGTGTGTCAAATTGCAAATGGTGCTTATATAAATAACAACAGATATTTTGACTAAGTTTGACAAAGTAATAGCTAGGTTCGTCAAAATAGCAGGCAGTGCTTGTATAAGTGACAGCAAATGTTTAAAAATCAAATACAAATAGACAGTGGCTGGATCTAAAGTGCAAAGAGTGCTTTTATGAGTGACAACTGATGTTGAAAATAAATAAATAAATCTGCTGCAACAAAGTAGTGAATATTGATGGTGACTTGAAAGTAAGATGCAAAAGTGCTCAATCCAGTGACACCGATGCACCAAAAAGTGCAGATCTTTAGTGTGGGTGACACCTCTAGAAATTCAAGCCACTCACCTTACTGCTATACAAATATAGCATGAAATGATAATGTCTCGGCTGCGGCTTCACATATGCTGTAATGTGTCTCCTTTACTCCTCGTCCTTTTAGATAAGTTATGCTCCATATGGTATATGTAAGAAACGATTTTGCAATTCCATAGCATAATCCCGTTTCAAATAATAATTTGTATTCAAGTATTGCAGTGGGTACTCACTTTTCAATGGTAAAACCGAGCGTTGTAATCACGAGCACCGAGCTTGTCTTCACATCCCTTTCCGGTATTCTGGTGCCCTACGCGGGTTACGTCACACAGCACGTGACTTCATCAGGATTATCCCCTTTAACCGGTTCCCGACCAGCCGCCGCAGATTTACTGTGGCAGTGCGGCTCCTGCGCAAACAGACGTAGACCTACGTCGGTCGCGCACCTGCAGCTAGGGGGCGAGCGCAACACTGCCGGTGCACTCCCGCCCCCGCTTGGCAACGGGGACTCCGATGCACGGGGCAGGCGGCTCCGATTGCTGCCTGACACCTGCGATCGTTCCCCGCTGAGAGAGAAGAACGGTCAGCTATTGTAAACAAAGCCGACCGTTCTTCTCTCTGGAAGGATCACAGAACTCCTGTGATCCTGCTATATAGGATCACACATCTCTGTGATCATTTCACAAGTCACACCCCCATACAGTTAGAAACACTCCCCTAGGCTCACATTTAACCCCTTGATCACCCACAATGTTAACCCCTTCCCTGCCAGTGTCATTATTACAGTAACAGTGCATATTTTTAGCACTGATTACTGTAGTAAAGTCACTGGTACCCCCAAAAGTGTCAAAAATGTCAGTTCGGGGTCCGATCTGTCCGCCGCAATGTCGCAGTCCCGCAAAAAATCACAGATCGCCGCCATTACTAGTAAAAAAAAAAAAACAATAAAAATGACAATCTATCCCGCTTATTGCGTTTTTTTGTTTTTTTTTACCAAAAATATGTAGCAGAAAACAAATTGGCCTAAAATCTTAAAAAAAAACATTTTTTTTTTTGAGAATGTTATATAGTAGAAAGTGAAAAATGTATATATTTTTTTTTCTGAATTGTCCCTTTTTGTTTGTTTATAGCCCAAGAAATAAAAAACCGCAGAGGTGATCAAATACCACCAAAAGAAAGCTCTATTTGTGGGGAAAAAAAGGACATCAATTTTATTGGGGTACAGCGTCGCATGACCCCGAAGTTGTCCGTAAAATAACGCAGTGCCGAATCGCAGTATGTGGCCTGGTCATTAAGGGGGAAATCTTCCGGTCCAGAAATGGTTATTGCCATTAAAGTTCATGTGCGTGTTAAGGCAGCTGTATACTTTTAATAATAATAAAAAATAATACTTTTGACAATATAGTTTATATAGGAATAAAGGGAAACCTAACCATGCGCAGGTCCCTATATGTCCCTGACTGTTGCATGCATGGGCCCACATACATCTAATGAGTTTTATTGTTACATTATGTGGCCAGTTGAGACACAAAGCTCGCTCAGTGGAGTTTTCCTCTAAGAAACATTTCTGGTAAACAGCGGCGTAGCGCTTTCCTGTAAACCGCCTTCCATTTTACGTTTTAATAGGCCTTACAATATTACATTATTACCATTAACATTACATTATTTGAAAATTCACAACCTGTTTGTCACGTCAACCCCCTTTAACAGCGTGGAAGAACGCACGTAGCCGATCGGAGACTCAGAAAAAGCCTTTCTTCAGCTGTAGGTGAGGAGGAAACTACCGGGCTAGCCCACTGCTACAAATAGCTGCCTGTTTATTCACCAAAACGTGTTTTTCCCACATTCAGCTCCCGTCTATAGTGCAAAGCGGGCGTGTTTCTGTATTACCCCAAAACTTGGAAGGAAGTGGGATCTCTGTATGGAGGAAATCGGGACTCCAGACACATCCCGACCATAAAGAGTCATTGAGAAGAATACAAACGTGGGAAAATGGATCAGACAGTCTGCCTGCAGTGCAATCTATTGTCTGGCGTATAGTCGTAGCAGCTCGTTCCTGGATATGATAAAATAATGGCTCCGCTTTGTTCCAGGCATACAGATATTGTGCAGAGTTTATTCCCTGCTTTATTTGTTTGAAAAATGAAGAGAAAAAAAATTCCTAGGTGTATTGCTAATGTTGACCCCGTTATATTTAGATATGCTGTGATTTGCGAAAGGAGTTGAGAATTTTCACACAAATAGCGTGACTTTTCACTTCAGTTATCCAATCATACGAAAAGCAAATGCATCTATTTCCTGTGCATATGATTCATTCATCCAAGCAAGGCCTCGTTCAGACGGGCGCTTGCACCTCTACTGTGTCTCTATCCGCCTCCACCCGCCTGCAGGCAGCCTATGAAAGTAGATGCAGTGTCAAAATTTGACTGCTGTGCAGGAACGGGAGCTCCACCCTGAACGCACACGGTCTGCACCCACTCCTGCATGGCTGTCAGATTTTGGAACGTTGGCTGTGTCTGTGCAGAGGCTCATAGACTAATAAACAAGTAAAGTAAATTGACCGCGCTTCAAGTGAACTTATTTATTTTTTATTTATTTCAGGTATTTATATAGCGTTGTCAATTTTACGCAGCGCTTTACATATACATTGTACATTCACATCAGTCCCTGCTCTCAAGGAGCTTACAATCTAAGGTCCCTAACTCACATTCATACACAGTAGGGCCAATTTTTTTATACAGGATCCAATTCACCTACCAGCATGTCTTTGGCACAGGGAGAACATGCAAACTCCAGGCAGGTAGTGTCGTGGTTGGGGTTCGAACCTGCGACCCTCAACTTGCCTGTGTTTTTCTGGGGAGATTTCCCTTCACTTCCTGTCCAAGAGGCATTTCTTTTCTTTCTGTTCTGGTGAAGGTACAATTTCAGATTTTCCATCATTTTCTGTTTCGGTGACCATTGTCACTGGGACAAACCGAGGCTGAATCTACCTAGTAGGGACAGAAATAATCCTTCCCTATTCTATCCAAAGCAAAAAAGAAAAACTTTCAGCTATATATAAATTGTAATTCTATGCGGGTGATTTGCTAAAGGCAAATAGACTGAGCACTTTGCAAGTGCAGTTGCTCCAGAGCTTAGTAAATAGGGGAGCTCTGTTGACTTCCATCATCCAATCAAGTACAAGCAAAAATGCTTTTCTTTTTCTTTAATGTGATTGGGTATTCTTTGTAAAGTGACGCTTTACCTTATTTACTAAGCTCTGGAGCAACTGCACTTGCAAAGGGCACTATCTTTTTTTCTCTTAGTAAGTGAACCCTTTTGTCTCATTTAAAGAGGTTGTAAAACCCCCCCCCCCCCAAAAAAAAAAAAAAACCCTGTAAGACAAAGGCATGATTAGCTAGTACTAGCTCATTATGAAATACTTACGAAGCCCTTGCAGTGCCGCCCACTCACCAGTGACACGGCAGACATGTTCGGCCATCCTGGTTCGCGTCCTCCGGCCATCTGATTGGCCGGAGGCGCGATTACATCACTCCCGCGCATGTGAGCGGGAGCCACCGTTTGTGGCACAGGGCTCTGAAGGAATGGCACAGGGGGCTGTTCCTTCAGAGCGCATGACGTCAGCAGCTGCAGCAAAAGTAAATATCTCCAAAATGGTGCAAGTTTAGGAGATATGTACAGTACCTATAGGTAAGCCTTATTATAGACCGACCTATAGGTACAAGTTTTAGGGGTGGGTTTACAACCACTTTAAATGCACACTGATTTCCAATCAAAAGTTAAAAATACATGTATTTTGTGCAACCATTTTTGCATCCCTGCCAGACAGCAGAGCCAGACTGTGGACCTTGCTTTTCTGTGCAGTGGGTCAGCGGTGTAGCTTGGTCCTGGACCCACCCCAACCTGCTAATAGGAACAGTAAAGGAGCAGCAGCACAGTGATAGGCATGAGCTCTTTCTTCTTGCAAGCATAATTACTTGCCTGCTAATCTGGTAACGTACTAAAGTTATAAAAAGAACTCCTCATTTGCAACCAGCGTTTGCAAGCTTCTCACAATGCTTTCAGGCAGAGCTGTGCCTGGTTGTCATCAGACTCTGTGCTGTTCTGTCTCCTTCTTCAGAATGTTAGTCTGAGACTGCAGTAGAATGATGGCGATGTCAGCATCATGGAACACGCTTCTTTAGCCCATTCCAATTCCAGGCCATTCAGGAGGTGAGGATATGAGGGCTATGCAGATTTAGCACAACACAGACGCCTAGAAAGGAACATGTTGGGGTGGCACAATTCATGTTCTACATGGCTGGTAGCAACCATTAATATTACGTTAACTATTCAGCCTAAAATGAATGGCAGTCATCTCTTTATAAAACACACCAGTGAGTGTAAATCCACACGTAATGACAGGCTTGAATCCCTGACAGAATCACAACCAATATAGACATTACCAAAATATCCGCAACTATATAACTGGCATTCATATGGCCATCTGTCCATGCAAGGTCTGCTTTTTAAATGTAGTCCCTTTCTCCTTTACTGAAACATAAAAAAAGTAGACGACACACCTGTAGGGGAAAAAAGTTAAAAAATATTCTCCTCTTTCCACCATCCTCCATAGTGTAGGGCAGGGGTCTCCAAACGATGGCCCTCCAGTTGTTCAGGAACTACAATTCTCATCATGCCTACTCGTGTCTATGAATGTCAGAGTTTTTCAATGCCTCATGGGATGTGTAGTTCCGCAACTGCTGGACAGAGATGTATAGTAACTAAGTAGAACTACTTCACTACTGTACTTAAGTACCGAAAGGCGGTATCTGTACTTTCCTAGAGTAGAATTTTTTCACTTTTAGTTCACTACATTTTTTCAATGATTTCAATACTTCTACTCCGATATATATTTTTTTGTGCTACATAGTTACTCGTTACAATTATAAAAATTACCACTGCCAGAACAGTAGATGGCAGGTTTCATGAAGCTCAAAACATGTGTATTATCAGCGCATATGAAAATAAAAGCTACTGTATGTATAAATAAAAGCTGCATTTGAAATAATAAAAAAACAATATGATGTTCAAACTTTTGACTTCTTTCTTTAATAACTACATAACACAGTACTTGTACTTTTACTTTCAGTACTTAAATAGCATTTTTTTTTTCAAAACTACTGGTACTTTTACTTTCAGTACTTGAGTAGCAAAATTTTTAAAAAAACTACTTGCAATACTTAAGTATTAACAAAAAATGTTGAATACTTTAGTACTTCTACTCAAGTCACTTTTTGATCGAGCACTTCCACTTCTACTCAAGTATGGGTTTTGAGTACTTTATACAACTCTGCTGCTGGAGGGCCATAGTTTGGAGATCCCTGGTGTAGGGGATGATGTCCTCCTGCCAACAAGTCAAACTTTTTTTTTTTACTCCAGTGAGCTGCAGGCTAGGTCATTCTAGTCCCACAGCCTGCCTCTTGGTTGAGGACAGAGATTACTCGGCCATAGGTGTGTCTTGAAAAGTATTCATACCCCTTGAAATGTTCACATTTTTGTCATGTTACAACCAAAAATGTAAATGTATTTAATAGGGATTTTATGGGGTAGACCAACACAAAGTGGAACATAATTGTGAAGTGGAAGGAAAATGATAAATGGTTTTCAACATTTTTTACAAATAATTATCTGTGTTTGGCATGCATTTTTATCATCCCCCTGAGTCAATTTTTTTTTAACCGCCTTTCACTGCAATTACAGCTGCAAGTCTTTTTGGGGATGTCTCTACCAGCTTTGTACATCTAGAGCAGTGTTTCTCAACTCCGGTCCTCAGGGCCCACTAACAGGCCAGGTTTGCAAGAAAACTGAAATACATCACAGGTGATATAATTTGCTGCTCAGTGATTGCAGTATTCTAGTCTACATCTCCCCAAGGTAATACTTAAAATCTGGCATGTTAGTGTGCCCTGAGGACCGGAGTTGAGAAACACTGATCTAGAGAGTGACATTTTTGCCCATTCTTCTTTGCAAAATAGCTCAAGCTCTATCAGATTGGATGGAGAGCGTCTGTGAACAGCAATTTTTAAGTCTTGCCACAGATTCTCAGTTTGATTTAGGTCTGGACTTTGACTGGGCCATTCTAATGCATGAATATGCTTTGGTTTAAACCATTCCATTGTAGCACTGGCTGTATGTTTAGGGTCGTTGTCCTGCTGGAAGATAAACCTCCGCCCCAGTCAAGTCTTTTGCAGACTCTAACAGGTTTTCTTCTAAGATTGCCCTGTATTTGGCTTCATCCATCTTCCCATCAACTCTGACCAGCTTCCCTGTCCCTGCTGAAGAAAAGCATCTCCACAACATCTTGCTGCCACCACCATGTTTCACGGTGGGGATGGTGTGTTCAGGGTGAAGTGCAGTGTTCGTTTTCTGCCACACATAGCGTTTAGGCAAAAAAAGTTCAATTTCGGTCTCCTCTGACCACAGCACCTTCTTCCACATGTTTGCTGTGTCCCCCACATGGCTTCTAGCAAACTGCAAACAGGACTTCTTATGGCTTTCTTTCAACAATGGCTTTCTTCTTGCCACTCTTCCATAAAGGGCAGATTTGTGGAGCGCACGACTAATTCTCCCACCTGAGCTGTGGATCTCTGCAGCTCCTCCAGAGTTACCATAGGCCTCTTGGCTGCTTTTCTGATGAATGCTCTCCTTGCCTGGCCTGTCAGTTTAGGTGAACGGCCATGTTTTGGTAGGTTTGTAGGGTCACCAAAACCATATAATATAAGGTCAAACCAAAACACTTTCAATTTGTATGCAATCGGGCAGGACCTTGCACTACATAGTTGAAGGTAAATCTAAAGGAAATTGAATAAGGTCTTGCCATTTGCTTGAAGATCATAATAGTGCAAATCTTTCTTTCTTTGCAGCAGTCAGCATCAGTCAAATTATTAATCAGAAATTACCTAAAAAAGAATTAATTTAGAACTCCATCACCTTAACCTGTTTACTTCTATGTTTCCCGGATATATGTGGTAAACACCCCTAACATTTTTAATTCTGGTAAAAGCGATGAAGGCTTCCATGTCAGGGATACAAACATTGTTAAATGATGGTCTTTGTTTAATTCCTTAGATTAATTGTTGTGATGGGAATTAGTGGTGTTGAGAAGGACGTGGCCATCTGGGTTTTGTTAGAACACGATGGACTAAATATACTCAGTTGTCCCAAAGTTTTGCTATGACGAATTTTTCCCTGTTCAGTTTTAAAGGAAACCTATAATTATCAGATTAGTTCTGGCACGGACCAGCAACAGAACAAGACTAGCATGGTTTTATCAAGTACAGAATTTTTGGGAGAAATCCCATGTTAAAGGCATGTTAACCTAAGAACCCGCTGTAGTTGGTTCTGCTCTTCTTTTCATTCTCCTATGTATCTCCATTTTTGCCCCTACCTGTTCAGGTCACATCCTTAACCTTATTCCCATCGATAGGTCACATCCCTTTGAAAAATGATTGGAAGGATCATTCTATCGTTATACTGAAATCACACATTTATTAGCACAGCTGTAACAAAAAATGAAATTCTTTATTATAATTCATTGGAGAACAATGGAAGGCAGGCACAAGACCTGCACCTTCTGGATGATGCATTTTATACACTCAGGTCAGGTCTTTATTAAATCTGCTATGAACAAGCTAGGTCTCATGTAATCACCCTTCACTTGTATGGTACCACCTTCTACCATGTATACCAACCAAATAAATCCAAGTTCACCTCCTTAGAAAATAATGAAAAGATGAACGTACACCCCCCTCCTCCCCCCGGGTTCCGGTTGTATTTAACTCTGTGCATGATGACCTGTAAGTGCCTACGCAGCAGCCACTGTAGCAGTCTAGGCATTTGAAATCCTGGCTCTCCTTCTCCTCCTTTCTGCGAGGTTTCTTGGACAGATCAGAGGGATTCTGATTGGTCAGCACTAGATGTAGCATGTTAGTACACCTTTTAATTTTTTTGTACTAACCCTTTAAAGTGTTTGTAAACCTCAGACATGAAATATGAACAAAGCATATCCCTCTATAGTGTGTATTTGTCTCAATTAGGAGCACTAAGTGTGTTTTCTGTCTGCTGCCTTGTTCCTCTACTATAGTGCAGAGTTCAGGGGGGCGCTACGTACATAGTGCAGAGTTCAGGGGGGCGCTACGTACATAGTGCAGAGTTCAGGGGGGTGCTACATACATGGTGCAGAGTTCAGGGGGGCGCTATGTACATAGTGCAGAGTTCAGGGGGGCGCTATGTACATAGTGCAGAGTTCAGGGGGGCGCTACGTACATAGTGCAGAGTTCAGGGGGGCGCTATGTACATAGTGCAGAGTTCAGGGGGGCGCTACGTACATAGTGCAGAGTTCAGGGGGGGCGCTACGTACATAGTGCAGAGTTCAGGGGGGGCGCTATGTACATAGTGCAGAGTTCAGGGGGGCGCTACGTACATAGTGCAGAGTTCAGGAGTGCACTGCACACAGAATGCAGAGATCAGCCTTCTTCCACAGCTGCTTACCTCTGCACCCCCCATCCACATCTCACTTTCACCCCTCTTCTCTAGTATCTCCCCATGCACTTTAGGTTGCTCTGCCTTTCTCACTTGCACAGAGATCTTCCAGTGGGGGTGTGGGCATCCGCACTTCACCCTGGGCACCTGCATCCGCGTTGTCCCAATTCTGCACTCAGTGGGAGCTGCTCAGGAGACAAGCTGTCATTTGTGGACACAGAAGCCAGACTTCTGTGTTTACAAGTGATAGTAGTGAGCAGAGGGACTGAGCCAAAGGTGGGGGAACTGAGTTCCACCAAGTTCCAGCTGAAAAAAGCCCTGTATATAATAATGGGCAACTGACTTCTTGGGTTGGAGATCTCCATTTTATAACGAGGAGAAATAAAGCGGTATTAAACCCAAAACCAAAAATGTAACTTATTGCAGCTTAGGATATATGTAAGGGTTTACAACCACTTTTTTTTTTTTTTTTATCAGCACAAGGGACAGTACTTACATTGAATGAGAAGCATCCCTTGTGCTGTTGACCACACTGGTTTATTCTTCATTCCTCTGCCCCCCTCCTTCCCTGGTACCCCTGTAGTTGGGAACTTCCGGTGCTGTGGGTGTTTATACAAGCCCCCGGACATAATACAGTTATCTGTGAAAAGTGCTGGCTATGTCCGCTCTGAGAGGAGGTGGGGGGCCTTTCATTCATCGTAATGATTATTGTCTGAGGTCAACTTGTACTTTTGAAGTGTAAAATGTGTTTCTCACGTTAAGGCAAGTTTAGTCTGTCTCGTCTAGTTATCCATCAAAATGATCCATCAATATCTAAAGTGTTTCATTCTTATTAATTGTATTAAGGAGCATCATTCCTAGAAATCAAAATCTGCAGAGTGATTTCTAAGAACACAAGTATTATGCCTAGACATGAAGCTTACCCCGGATTACAAAGGTCAGAGCACCATGAACTTCCTTCTTCACCTCTTATTGATGAGATCCGAAGGAATGGGAAAGGCCATTGTGTGTTGTCTACAAATAGGCAGACGGGCAGCAATGTACTTTATAGGATGTAAACAGATAGCAGACGAAACACAATTATTTAAAAGTGACTCCGAGCTTGTGTACTCTTACAAGGCTTTTCTGGCTTATTTTTTTCTCTCCTGCACAGCAGTTAGAGTGAGTGATGCTGCTTTCTGCAGGAAGTAGAAGCTCCATCCCTCAATCATATTGGTGTTTAACCACTTGCCTACAGGCCAGGGCACTTAAACCCCCCTCCTGCCCAGGCCAATTTTCAGCTTTCAGCGCTGTAGTTCAGGATTAAAAATATATAATTAAAAGCACACTTTTTATTCAGAATATAGCATTAGGTCAATTAAACTCCTGGTCAGTTAAGTAGCAGAGGGGGGTTGTTAATCAGTTTCAGTTGCTTTGGTGTTAATGAAATTAACAGGGGCACTAGATGGGCAACAATGAGACAACCTCCAAAACAGGAATGGTTATAAGAAGCATGCCCGATGTTGTCAGGCATGCATACAAACATGTGGGGGCCATACAAACTACGGAGTACCATTTTGGGTTGCTGCAATGGAGTTTCAGCAAAATGGACTAGCCTGCTGCATCATTTTTTCACTTTGATTTTCTGGGTGTCTTTGAATTCAGCCCTCTGTATGTTGATCATTTTAATTTCCTTCAAACGATGTGCCATCCTTTCGTTCCCATATCAGTATAGATATCCAGCATATTTTTCCCTATTGAGATCTGATGTGGTTTCAAAGTATTCCTTTAAATTTTTTTGAGGTGTGTGTGTGTGTGTGTGTGTGTGTATGTATATATATATATATATATATATATATGTGTGTGTGTGTATATATATATATATATATATATATATATATATATATATATATATATATATATATATATATATATACACACACACTCACCTAGGTGGATGCAGCCTTGGTCCCCCACTAGCTATAAGACCGAGAACTGAGTGATCAAACACCGCTGAATAGAATAAAGTGTACATCAAGAAACACCAACTGCGCACACCCTGTGTAATAGGTGAAAATTGACAATAAAATAATAATTGAGTAAATCGATGTGCAATAGGTGAAAAATCTCAATAAATCGTTAAATACATCAATGAATGCACATTATGAAATCACTGAATAAATATTTAAAATGTGATCATAATTAATGTGACCATATCATCTAATTAAATTATTGTGCATGCATATATAAATGAATTGTCCATAATCAACTTGTGCTTCAAACTAATGATGAATGGTGAATCTGAAAATAACGGTGATCAGGTGATAATGAGCCCCGTGCTGTGTAGAGGGTCACCAAGGGTTCCACCACCTCTGTGAATCACTCCCCTTCAGCCAAATAACTCACCCCACAGAAAAAAAGAGAAATTTGTCTATGATTTGCCACACTTATATTGTCTGGTTTCCTCCATCCCTATAGGTATATATAAGCAAGGACAAGAACAAGAGTGTGGGACTTTGAGTGAGGTCAACTCACCCCACAATATGGCCCACCATCAACATGAAACAAAAATTGAACAAAAGTTCAGAGGGTGGGACTTTAAATGAGGCTCTGCCCAATGGGGCTAGATGCCTCCATCCCTGTTCATAAGAATATGAGGGGAATAACGTAATAAAATCAATAAAAAGAATACGTCAGGCAGTGGGCTTGTACAAAGATAATAAGGTAAAAGCATAGTAGTATAGCAATAATTATTATACATTGGTACAATATAGCCCATTACCTAAAAAGGGGTAATAAACAGGGGAAACGATAAAAAAAGGGGGGGGGAACATGGGACTTTATATGAAGTGTGTGGACAAGCGGTTGGTAATAAAGGTAGAATCACTGGTAAAAGAAAAAAGCAGGTTTAATAATACATATAAACTTGTATAACATTGCAACAATTGCATAGTACATACATATAATACTCCAAATCATGGTACAGTACAGGGCATAATAATAGGAGCACATAATGTGATAAAAAATGTACATAGAGTTAGATACAAGAGCAATAGAGTTCCCCTTGGGGCGGGACTTTTAAGGCACTATGTAATATCAAGATACACAATTTATTTGAAAATTTTATTGAAAAAGTAAATATATACAAAACAAGAAAAATATGTTAAAATGCTGGCAAGTTATACAGACATAATATACAACAGTGAAATGCACCACAAATGAACCGCGGGTATTGACCCGACGCGTTTCGGAGAGGAACCCCGAACTCCTTCTTCAGGGGTGCCCGCAGGAAGTGGTATGTTCACTGTAAAGAATGAAGAAAACTTGCCCGCCTGTAAAGGCTAAAACCAAGAGATCAGACTGCCCCAAGGTGCCAAACTGGGATGCCGTGTAGAAATGTTCGATGTTGGACCCAAAAGAGACCTTCTCTGTGTGTCACAGGTGGTTGAAAAACTGCTTGCAACCCCAATTCCCCAAAAGGGAAAGAGGGGGTAGGAATAGCTGGAACCCCCAGAAGACAATCCTTAGAGTCACTTGTAACGGGCAGACAAAGTTTGTTCCACTGCCGAGCATGAGATAACATCTATTTTGCCAAGCTGGATTTGTCTGCCCGTTACAAGTGACTCTAAGGATTGTCTTCTGGGGGTTCCAGCTATTCCTACCCCCTCTTTCCCTTTTGGGGAATTGGGGTTGCAAGCAGTTTTTCAACCACCTGTGACACACAGAGAAGGTCTCTTTTGGGTCCAACATCGAACATTTCTACACGGCATCCCAGTTTGGCACCTTGCGGCAGTCTGATCTCTTGGTTTTAGCCTTTACAGGCGGGCAAGTTTTCTTCATTCTTTACAGTGAACATACCACTTCCTGCGGGCACCCCTGAAGAAGGAGTTCGGGGTTCCTCTCCGAAACGCGTCGGGTCAATACCCGCGGTTCATTTGTGGTGCATTTCACTGTTGTATATTATGTCTGTATAACTTGCCAGCATTTTAACATATTTTTCTTGTTTTGTATATATTTACTTTTTCAATAAAATTTTCAAATAAATTGTGTATCTTGATATTACATAGTGCCTTAAAAGTCCCGCCCCAAGGGGAACTCTATTGCTCTTGTATCTCTATTTGGGATGTGGCACTCAAGGGACCACCCCACATGAATCAAAGTTTCTTTGACATACATAGAGTTAGAGGTAGCTTATGGGTAGATAATTGTAAAGTCCAAATATATGGTAAGGTGGATGCATCGGTAATAAGCTCGACGCGTTTCGTGGGCATTTCCACTTTATCAAGAGCAAGTGCATCATAAAATATATACAATAGTAGAATCAGTATACAAAGATGAAGGAACATCCTGAAGCATGGGTCCAGAAGGCAAAACATCAATGCCGGGAGCTGTGGGAGCCCACCCAGCAACCAACATAGGGCGCATAAAGAGGACATTCAAGGAAGAGAAGTGTAGCCAAAATATTAAATGGGGGGCTGTATCATAATAGCAGTCACCAGAGGTATCTGTATGAGTGAATATAAAAATATATAGAAGTATTCACAAATAGTGACATGAAGATAAAGTGCCTTAGAAAGATTGAAAAATAATGAGCAAGAGAAGGTAAGGAAAATTATATACCGATGGAGTGGTAATAGTAAAAGGTGCCAAAGAAGTATGGTAGTAAACATGGGGAAAATGAACGTGTAAAAGGTAAGGAAGATCTGGGGTAACCAAGGGAGCCAACAAGTAGTGCCATATAAAGAGTGCCACAACCAAAAGACCAGAAAGTGGAGGTGAACCAAGAAAGATGGTGAAGGAGGGTAGAATGTCCAAATAAGGTACCCGGATTGGTCATGGTGAAGCTCCCAACGTCACGTCCACTCTTAACATGGGAGGGAAACTGCCGCCTCCCAGACGAGGAATCATCCAGGACGGCGGCGAACAATCCTCCCCATAAATGGGCGCGAGATTGAAGTCACGTGCCGAACGCAGTGGCGCCAAATGACGTCACGCGTGCGGCAGTGATGGCGTGACACCGATGCGCTGTGAGGGAACCGCCCAGATCGCCCGCGCCCAAACAGGGCGAGGGGGAGGAGGGAGGCCGCCAGAGCGCATCGCAGCTCCCGGCATGGAAGATAACCCACTAATTGGACCATATAAACCAGAAAAACCATGTCACTGTACAAGGGGGATATAATGCAGGCAAAATCCGCCTAGCATTGAAACCAAACCACAGCCACACACTTCCATCCCTAATCATTGAACAAAAGTTCAGAGGGTGGGACTTTAAATGAGGCTCTGCCCAATGGGGCTAGATGCCTCCATCCCTGATCATAAGAATATGAGGGGAATAACGTAATAAAATCAATAAAAAGAATACGTCAGGCAGTGGGCTTGTACAAAGATAATAAGGTAAAAGCATAGTAGTATAGCAATAATTATTATACATTGGTACAATATAGCCCATTACCTAAAAAGGGGTAATAAACAGGGGAAACGATAAAAAAAGGGGGGGGGAACATGGGACTTTATATGAAGTGTGTGGACAAGCGGTTGGTAATAAAAAAGGTAGAATCACTGGTAAAAGAAAAAAGCAGGTTTAATAATGCATATAAACTTGTATAACATTGCAACAATTGCATAGTACATACATATAATACTCCAAATCATGGTACAGTACAGGGCATAATAATAGGAGCACATAATGTGATAAAAAATGTACATAGTCAGAGGTAGCTTATGGGTAGATAATTGTAAAGCCCAAATATATGGTAAGGTGGATGCATCGGTAATCTCGACGCGTTTCGTGGGCATTTCCACTTTATCAAGAGCAAGTGCATCATAAAATATATACCGTATATACAATAGTAGAATCAGTATACAATCAACATCAACCATCAACATGGTTAAGGCAAACAGCGCTGTATTAAATATTCACAGTGCTCCACTTCCAATACAAGCTGCTTGGTCAGCTTCTCCTGATTACCGCTGATTACTTTAGCCCCCTGTCGGCTAAAACCCGGGTCACAGCAGTGCAGAATGAACTGCACTCCTATGATTCATGGGGGAAGTACATCCAAAAAAAGCTTTGGGTATACTTTCCTTTTTAAAAAAAAAAGACAATTATTTATAATATACTGTGTTTTGCCAATTTAAATGTCATTGATTTAGGGTTTACATTAATCGTGCCCTTTCTTCCCTGATTAAGAAATAAGGAGATGTTCCATAGTGGTCTTTCCCTCTTAGGCTCCTTTGGGTCTAGTTGCCCTGCTCATGACTCTAAGCCTCAGGGGGTCTTCAACTAGTCTGCGGTGTGCGATTCTGCAATAAGCTCTATTCTCTGGCCATGTGCAGGTCGCATCATAAAGCCTATCCGCAGAAGCCTCAGTGAAAGTCCTAGGAAAGTTCCTGTCCATTAAACTTCCCCACTATTTCTAGAGCTCTCATAACTTTCTATTAATGAGCCATGGCAGGGCTGGCAAGACTGATATAGCCGCCTGCAGGAATGCCACTCGTAATAGACTTGGAGAGAGCGCGTTATTCTTAGTTAATGGGAAAGTGTTTTATGGCTGATGCTGATATGTAATTATATGGCTGTTACATTCCGGAAAAGGCTGCAGAAGCAAAATGCACATGTCGGTAATGTATGACAGTAAAAATACACTTGTGTTAGGCCTAGACAATCACAACATAGTTACATAGTAAAGCTGGCCATACATTTCTCGAATTCAGCAGGAATCAGCCAAAATTCAAGCTACAGGTGGTTCTGTCTGTACCACCTGAGTCCACATAAGTTGAAGTAGCTAGGTGGAAAATTGTCGGCTGAACAATGACTGCATGTGGACTGCTTGGTCCTATGTAACTACAGTGCATTGAGAAAGTATTCATACCCCTTGAAATTTTCCACATTTTGTCATTTTACAACCAAAAACATAAATGTATTTTATTGGGATTTTAGTTGATAGACCGACACAAAGTGGCACATAATTGTGAAGTGAAAGAAAAATGATAAATGGTTTTTACATTTTTTCTTTCAAATAAATATCTGAAAATTATGGTGTGCATTTGTATTCAGCTCACAAACAATAGTGCGCATTTTGCTTTTTCTTTTATTCTTCCTAAAACATACTGACAATGACACTGATACTAATTTAAAAAAATTTTTTTTTAAAAAAAATCCTGCCAAAATATACTGACCATGACCCTTGACCATTACTTGACGCAAACGCTATCCCTTGCACTAACCTAGATCAAACCTTGATCTACCTTTATATTTTTTTTTACTATTATTATTTTTTATTATTTTATTTTTTACACACAGTTTTGTTTATTTCTCCCTGAAAGGAGAGAGAAATACAATGTTTCTCTCCCCTCCATTAGGGGGGCAAGAATTCACAGGGGCGGGCTTCACAGTGACTTATCATTGTGATAGCCAATGAAAGGCTATCACAGTGATCAGATGACTCAGAACTTGAAGTTCCAGCCAGGTTCCGATAGTACAGGACCCGGGGTTCCTGAGGAGACCCGGTCTCTGTGCTGGGGGAGCACCCTGTGTGGTGCGCTCCCAGCACAAAGACGGATACACATATACCGTATGCGTCCCCACGGAAAAAAACCCAGTCCGGTGAGGCCGTATATATGTATGTATGTATATATATATATATATATATATATATATATATACAGTGGGTACGGAAAGTATTCAGACCCCCTTACATTTTTCACTCTTTGTTATATTGCAGCCATTTGCTAAAATCATTTAAGTTCATTCTTCTTCCTCATGAATGTACACATAGCACCCCATACTGACAGAAAAACACAGAATTGTTGACATTGTTGCAGATTTATTAAAAAAGAAAAACTGAAATATCACATGGTCCTAAGTATTCAGACCCTTTGCTGTGACACTCATATATTTAACTCAGGTGCTTTCCATTTCTTCTGATCATCCTTGAGATGGTTCTACACCTTCATTTGAGTCCAGCTGTGTTTGATTATACTGATTGGACTTGATTAGGAAAGCCACACACCTGTCTATATAAGACCTTCCAGATCACAATGCATGTCAGAGCAAATGAGAATCATGAGGTCAAAGGAACTGCCTGAAGAGCTCAGAGACAGAATTGTGGCAAGGCACAGATCTGGCCAAGGTTACAAAAAGATTTCTGCTGCACTTAAAGCGGAGTTCCAGCCAAATTTTTTTTTTTTAAACCCCAGAGATATTCTTTTTAATTCATGAAATCTATTTCATATTAGCTAAATATATTAATGTGTGCTATGTTATACATATTTTTTTTTAACAAACTAACTTTATATTTCTTCTGCAGCGGGTTTCCATCTTAGATGTGGGCATGTGAAGCCCACATGTACCTTCTTCCGGGACTAGGTGCTGCTGCTTTACCAGTCAGAAGACATACTCGAGGGTCGAGGAAAATTTTAATACAGAGCGGACAGCTGACAGAGGAGGCGGGGCTGAGGTGGGACGGAGGTGCGGCTGTGTCAGTAATGCACGGCTTCTAGCTTTTAATGGCTAGAAGCCCTGCATTACTGACACGGCCGCACCTCCGTCCCACCTCTCCTCTCAGTCAGCTCTCCGCTCTTACAATTTTCCTCCACTTCCGTCTGCCTCCTCTCAGCTCTCCCATTCGCCCAGCCCCGCCCCCTGTAAGGACCCGAAGACGCGCCTCCTCTCAGCTGTCTGCTCTGTATTAAAATTTACCTCCACCTCCGTCCCGCCTCCTCTCAGCTCTTCTATCCGCCCCGCCCCCTGTAAGTACCCGATGACGCGGCGGGAACTCCGTCCTGCCTCGGCCCCGCCTCCTATCAGTAAGCTATCCGGCGTCCGCTCTGTATTAAACTTGATAACGCACATCTCCCAGCAGCCTGTGCGCCGCAGGAAGTGACGTAGATCGCCGCGGCCCTGAAGGAGGAAGAAAATTGCTTACCCCCTAGCAACAAGGTAAACCAATCAAGAAAAAAAAAAAAAAAGTCGGCAATGTTGTTTTTTACTGAGGAATGCCAGCAATTTCTAAAAAGTTTAAAACATGGGTGGAACTCCTCTTTAAGGTTCCTAAGAGCACAGTGGCCTCCATAATCCTCAAATGGAAGACGTTTGGGACGACCAGAACCCTTCCTAGAGCTGGCCGTCCGGCCAAACTGAGCTATCGGGGGAGAAGAGCCTTGGTAAGAGAGGTAAAGAAGAACCCAAAGATCACTGTGGCTGAGCTCCAGAGATGCAGTCAGGAGATGGGAGAAAGTTGTAGAAAGTCAACCATCACTGCAGCCCTTCACCAGTCGGGGCTTTATGGCAGAGTGGCCCGACGGGAGCCTCTCCTCAGTGTAAGACACATGAAAGCCCGCATGGAGTTTGCTAAAAAAACACCTGAAGGACTCCAAGATGGTGAGAAATAAGATTCTCTGGTCTGATGAGACCAAAATAGAACTTTTTGGCCTTAATTCTAAGCGGTATGTGTGGAGAAAACCAGGCACTGCTCATCACCTGTCCAATACAGTCCCAACAGTGAAGCATGGTGGTGGCAGCTTCATGCTGTGGGGGTGTTTTTCAGCTGCAGGGACAGGAAGACTGGTTGCAATCAAGGGAAAGATGAATGCGGCCAAGTACAGGGATATCCTGGACAAAAACCTTCTCCAGAGTGCTCTGGACCTCAGACTGGGCCGAAGGTTTACCTTCCAACAAGACAATGACCCTAAGCACACAGCTAAAATAACGAAGGAGTGGCTTCACAACAACTCCGTGACTGTTCTTGAATGGCCCAGCCAGAGCCCTGACTTAAACCCAATTGAGCATCTCTGGAGAGACCTAAAAATGGCTGTCCACCAACATTTACCATCCAACCTGACAGAACTGGAGAGGATCTGCAAGGAGAAATGGCAGAGGATCCCCAAATCCAGGTGTGAAAGACTTGTTGCATCTTTCCCAAAAAGACTCCTGGCTGTATTAGATCAAAAGGGGGCTTCTACTAAATACTGAACAAAGGGTCTGAATACTTAGGACCATGTGAAATTTCAGTTTTTCTTTTTTTAATAAATCTGCAACAATGTCAACAATTCTGTGTTTTTCTGTCAGTATGGGGTGCTATGTGTACATTCATGAGGAATAAGAATGAACTTAAATGATTTTAGCAAATGGCTGCAATATAACAAAGAGTGAAAAATTTAAGGGGGTCTGAATACTTTCCGTACCCACTGTATATATATATATATATATATATATATATATATACATACACTTTTAGCAGGAAGGGGTTAAAGATGTTTCATAACTTCTCCAAGCCACTTCTCAAGTCCTGAGTGTTGGGAAGATACCCCAGCTTTCATATCCACAGTGACAGTGAGGTGCACATTTTGGACAGAGAGGACAACTGGATCAAAAGCGGCGCAAATGAGGCCATCTACATCAGACATGGACAACTATTCCTGACCAGCCATGTAAATCGTAGGATCAACACTGATGAAGCCTTCTGAACACCAAGGATGGGATGATGTAACTGGAACAGGGGGGTTCTGCAATTTTCACACTTCCCATCCTGTTCTTGGACAGTCAGCATCTACACATTCCATGGTGATTGGATTTAGATGAGTGTGCTACCTGTTTGGATATAAATACTGGGGTATCTACTAGTGATCGACCGATATCGGTTTTTTATTACCGATACCAATATTTTGGTAATCGCATATCGGTATTGGTCGATATTTTCCTACATTAAAAAAATAATTTTTTTAAATTTTTCTTTTTTTTTTGACAGGTACTCTCGTGAAGGGATCTGGGCTTCTAAAAGACCCCAAACCCCTCCTCTGCACTTAAAAGCATTAAAAACGCCAAGTTTGGCTGTTTTGAATGCTGTAAATTTTCTGAATTTGGCACGAGTACCTGGAAGTGATGTCATGACATCACTTTCGGGCTTTTACACGGAGACATGATCAGAGCCGAATGCGGCTTTGATCGGGTCTTCGGCGGCCGTGAAGGCTGGTCGCCTGGGGCGAGCCGCGGAGGGAGGGGGGGGGGGAACGTCCCCTCCTGCTCCTTGTAAAGACAGCTGAGCGGCTTCTCAGCTGCATCGGTAGTCATTACAAGACAGCCGACCGTGGGCTATGAACACCGGTACCGGGGTGATACCTCTAGCTGCAGGCATCACTCCGGTACAGCACTTTCTCGAAATATCGGCAATATCGGTAACCTCAGGGGTCGATTCCGATATGTCGAGGAAAACTCCTTCAGTTCTAGTATCTACTGATACTCATTGGAACTGAAGGAGTGGCTTGTACCTAGAGAAAATCTCTAGGTAAATGTGGCGAACTACTACTAGATATAACGTGTACGGGTATTTTATAAATATGGGGGGACCATCTGTTCTTCTCTAAGAGTAGAAAAAAAGCCTATAATTTAGGGTGTATATGGGCCTGAACTTATCCCAGCACCAAGCTGGGGACAGCCTTTGTCTGGTCGTATTAGTACAGCACAAGGCTTACTGGAATGGTGTGATTAATGGACACACAATGTGCATACAGGATGAGGACATGCAAAGGATCACTCCGAAGGTAGCCCACTGAACTGCAGTAGATGACAGATTTGGGACAGACCGCCTTCCCTCCGCTCCTAGCGGATTTTCCTGATTTATGGCCATTGTCAGACTTTGCACAAATTGCTTTGCTACCTTTTTTAGAGGTCATAAGGTATCTTGTTTTAAACATATTTGCTTCGAGGAATTAAATGATCTATATATGGTAATTTCTGGTCTATATATATATATATAACACCACAATAAAGCAGTATTTGTAAAACCTTTATCCGAACAGGAGCAAAACTGTTGCTGTAAATGATTATAAAGTGTTAGCTGGAGTCTGGCTTCAATTTGTTAGTGTATCTAAATCTGCTAATGCCTAAAACACCCCCCCCCCCCCGACTGACAATGCTGCTTTCCAAAGTTGCCTCCTGTGCTCATTCAGCCAGAGGCGGGGCACTCTAATACAGGAGGTGTGTTACTGGCCAGATCACCAGGGGAAAACAGAGGGGGGAAAAGCTTCATAAAAACAAATGCAGCCACCACATCTAATGATTGGTAATAGGGCTGCTGTTAGAAATCACTGGCCCCCATACAGCCTACCTGACAGGCCTCCCTTCCCCTGGCCCAAAGTAACTAAGGACATAGATTTATCAGTCCCTTTCTCTGTAGCCTTAGCTGCACAGCTGGATGAATAGGAAAGGCTATGAGGCTTCCTGCTCATTCACATACTGAAGCATAGTAAACCGTTTACTATGCTTCAGTTATGGACACAGAAGTGATTGGTACCGATCACTTTTATTCATTCAGGAAAGGAAGAGGCCAGTAAATGTGTTTACCAGCCCCTTCCCCTTCCCCTGCTTTCTATCCTGAAAGATCCCCTGTGTGCCCACTGGGAGTGGAGAGGAGGGAAGCCAGCAGCGCTGTGGGGGAACGGGGCACATGGGGGCCCAGACAGCAGATGAAAAGGGCGCATATGCTAGAACCAATCACCATGCACTGTAGCTGGAGGGGGAAAGAAGAGGAGAAGCTGGCATTGCTGCAGGGCGAGGCAGAAGAGAATCGGTGTCTGCAATAAGTCAGTACAGCCGCACCTTCTGCTCAGCACTGATTGGGCCCAGGCCCAGTGCAGTAGGGCTGACTGTACTGCTTGATCAGCAGCCCTGATTGGTAAGCTGCAATAAGTTACATTTTTGGTTTTGGGTTTAATACCTCTTTATTTCTCCTCTTGTTATAAAATGGAGATCTCCAACCGAAGAAGTCAGTTACCTAACTATTATTATATAGCAAAGTAACCTCATTTTAAATTTTTATTATTATGCAAACATATGTCAAAATTTCAAATTAAAAGCTACAATTCACAGTGCACAGCTGATGTTTGCATTATTTAAAGTGGACCAGGGCCCCATAGAACAGACCTCCCTTTTTGTGTCAACCACAAATGTCCTGTTCCAGTGTTCCTGTTGTAATATAGATACTGGTCATCAGATAATTTAATAACCCCAACACATGGGAGAAATTTCCTGTGGAGTAAGTACTAGGTTTGCTTTAAAGTGGTTGTAAACCCTTAAGGCCCGTACACACGTGCAGATTGTCGGCCGAAAAGATTCGGCCGACGACTGTTCGGCCGACTTGCGGCTTGTTAGTATGATGCTTCCGACAGCGCACTTTCGGCCGAACAGAATCTGTCGTGCAGGCATTAAAATTTTTGTATGCCGACACCAGAACGGCTGATTGTTCGCCAGTCAGTACAGATTTCGGCCGACAGACAGCAGATTTGCAAGACTGAGCATGCTCCGAAAAGAAAAAAGACAAGGAAAGTTAACCATCACATGACATCACTTCTGCAGTCGGCTGTTGTTGGCCGACAAAATTCGTGTGCAGTCTTTTGCACTTTTCAACAGACAAGACAGCCCGCGGACAAAAGACGGCCGATCGTTCGGCCGACGATCGATACATGTGTACGGGGCTTTACATATAACCAGTAAAGTGACTGGCCTCAGGTGATGCACAGAAATTAAACAAATCCTCCTACATACGTTGTACCGGTTTATCTGCAGTCTTCTCTTCTTGACATCCATTTAAAGTTCAGAATTTATAAAGCTTGTCAGAGAGTTCAGAAAACGGGGGGTGGAGAGCTGAAGTTACGCTCTGCAGAGCTCAGTGAGGAGAACTCTAAAAGCTGATTGGAGGAAAGGGACACTCCCCCTTCCACACAGGAACAGAGCTGAGGCCGTTGTTCTGCTGGAGATCCCTCCCCTGTCACCATTTTTCTCTTGGTATCAGGAAAACTTGTCAGAAGTGACTCATGCTGATAGCAGAGGAATGGGGTGATCAGACAGAAATTAAACTTTATAGAGGGATATGTTTTGTTCCATTTTCATGTGTGATGTTTACAACCACTTTAAGTCGAACATTAGAATTCCTTATGTAACGTTTACCCACCGCTGTACTCGTAAGTTGAATCCGTAATGTATGTTTGTCAGTTCCAGAAAAGAAGTAAAATTAAAAAAAAAAGTTGAAATCTGTTTTTGCGGCGTAGGTGCCAGCATTCCAATTGTTTTTGATTTGCGCTGAAGGACACGATGTACCTTACTGAGCTGGCGCTTTGGATGTAAATACCACTCATCTAATCCCAAACAATATGTGTTTATCTTTTCAATGACTGCACATTCAAGTCAAGTATTGTACAGAACGGTTGCTTTCCTCTTTTTTTTTTTTATGACCTGAGTTGTATTACTACTTTATAGTAGGGAAACCTTTAGTTAAAGTTATTCGCATTTTAACAACAAAACGTGTCTAGCTGAGATGCAGAGAACTTTTGTTTTCTTGTACTAAAGCCGCACATATTTTAGTGGAACATCGTATGTTTTTCAAAGCAATAGCATGAATTCTTCTACTCTGTTCATCTCAATGTTTCCCCCCCCCCCTCCACACTGTTTTTTTTTCCTCCACACCGCTCAGCCAATCCTCACTCTTTTGTACCCAGCGCTATATGGTTTTTTTTTTTCTCCCCACAGCTCGGTTGAAAAAGTTGTGGTTTTTATCACCTTCTATGAGACCAGAAAAACATTGAAGCCAGAAAAATGTACATTTCTCTTTCGTTCATTGATGGACACAGCTCCTGATCATCTTAACCATTGGGTTATACTGCCCCCCACAGGAGTAGGACACTAGGCAGAAAAAAGTCTGGCTACGCCTATGGGCAGTCCCAGGGGGGTATACTCCCTCTCTCTGCTATAGGTACTCAGTTTTTCTGCCTAGTCAGGAGAAAGGACCTAGTTCCTTGCTGGGATCTCTGATCCTGGCAAATTTTTATTTTAAAATAGAATTTTGATTCTCCTGTTTTTTTTTTCCTGTATGCTCTACAATCAAATGCCAGTGGTCACCCCAGTCTGGTCAGCGAGCGCATGCAGAACTCAGCTCCGCGCTAGGTCGGCCACGACATAGCCCCACCAGACGGGGGCTGGCCTGTGAGTTAAAATGTCTTGCGAGGTCGCATACGACCGGGTCTCGGCCCGAGTCGCAGCATTCCTCTTGGCTGACAGCCCCCCATTTCGATGGGGATGAGGTTATGTGTGGAGTGGTGCCTGCCTGGTTCCTGGTATGGTAAGTGACTGTCCCCCTTCTCCCCCTGGAGTGTTTTGGGATGAACGTGGACCCCTCCATGGGACGGTCTCCTTCCCTGGGTTCTCCTCCTTCCCGTTAGGCACCCCCCTCATTGGTTTGGTGGTCGCTTTGTGCCATATCACCCCCCATCCCCCCCCCTTCTTCACTGACGCTGGGGCTGTGGGGTGGCTTGGTCCACCACCTGAAGTTCAGAAAGGAGTTCGTTCACACGGTGGGGACTTCCCTGCAGGGGGATTTTTCTTGCCTCCATTGACATCAAGGACACTAATCTTCACATTCCAATATGTGTCGGTCTCCAGCGCTTCCTCCACTTTGCCGTGGGAGAGGAGCATTATCATATTGTGGTGTTCCCTCTTGGTCTCGCTTCTGCTCCTCGGGTCATTAAGACATTGTTACGCCAATAGGGGATCGTGGTACTGGGCTACTTGGACGACCTCCTTCTGTGAGTGGAGTCTCCTACTGCTCTGTTGGAAAACCTATAAATCACCGTACGAGCTTAAGCGTGTTTGGGCGGATTCTGAATTTTCAGAAGTCTGCTCTGGTTCTGTCCACAAACCTGGACTATCTGGGTCTGACTCTGGACTTAGCCAGAGTGCTGCTTCCTCTGGATAAACTCCAGAAACTACAGGCTGTAATTCGTCTCTTGCTGTCCAGAAGATTGTAATCCCTTTGGACTTGCATGCGGGTGCTGGGCTGTCTACCTTTTGAGGTGGTTCAGTTTGTACAGTTCCACACAAAGTCCCTGCACGGGAGATTCTGGTCAAACTGGACAATCCGAACCGGCTGAGCTGCGAAATGGAGTCCATGATATGGTGGCTTTGTTCTTCTGCTGGGCAAATCCTTACTCCCCTTGTATTGGACAGTGGTCACCACGGATGCCAACCTGTCTGGCTGGGTGGCGTCCTCTGCAAAATTTCTGCTTAGGGGGTCTGGACACTGGAAGAGTCCAGACTACCGACCAATGTCTTGGTACTCAGACTGTGCCTGGAACATTGGACGGATCGTCTTCACTGATGTCCAGTGCACATTCAATCAGACAATGCCACTACTGTGGCTTATGTCAATCACCAGGGGGGCACAAGAAGTGTCCTGGCGGCTCTGGAGGTAGCCGGCATTCTAAGGTGGGCAGAACGGTTTGTTCCAGCCCTCTCCACCGTACACATTCCAGAGGTGGAAAACTGGCAAGTTGATTACCTTAGTCGGCAGACGTTGGACCAAGGAGAATGGTCCCTTCATCTAGAGGTGTTTCATCAGTTGTGCCTCCGGTGGGGCCATCCCCAAGGTTGATCTGTTGGCGCTCTGGCTCAATAGAAAGGTGCAGAGGTTTGTGGCTCGGTCACATGATACTCTGGCGGACGCCACGGTTGCGCTGGTGGCCCCAAGGGGTCAATATCGTCTGATTTACGCCTTCCCTCCTCTCAAGCTTCTGCCAAGACTTCTACACAGGATCGAGGCAGAAGGTATTCCAGTCATCTTAGTGGCCCCAGACTGGCCTTGCCGGGCTTGGTACACCGGCCTGGTGCAGCTGGTCACCGACGTTCCTTGGGCGCTTCCTCTCAGGGAGGATTTGCTGTCCCGAGGACCAATCTTCCGTCCTGCTTTACAGTCGCTGGCTTTGAAGGCTTGGCTTTTGAACGCCAGGTGCTGATGGATAGAAGTTTTTCTGTGTCTGTGATTCCAATGCTGTTAAAAGGTAGGAAATCTACTTCTAGGAAGATCTACCATCGAACGTGGAAGACGTACATTGCGTGGTGTGAGTCTCTTGGGGTTCATCCTCGCTCTTTTTTTGTCGGTGGCTCGGATCTTGACCTTCCTTCACCGGGGATTTGAGCAGAAACTGGCCTTGAGTACTATCAAGGGTCATATGTCGACCTTAGCGGTCTTCTTTCATTGGCCCTTGGCCACACACTCCTTGGTACATACTTTTCTTCAGGGAGTTAGGCACTTGTCCCTTCCAGTGGGGTCTCTGTAGCCATCTTGGGACCTCAATTTGGTGCTCTGTCCTACTTTTGAGAATCTTTCGGAGATTCCCCTGCTTACGCTGTCCCAGAAGGTGGCCTTTTTGGGGGCTTTCACCATTGCACGCAGGGTGTCGGAATTGGCAGCATTAACCTGTTGTTCACCTTACTTGGTGGTTCACAGTGATAAGTTGGTTCTTTGCTCAAGTTCCTTCCTCAAGTTTTCTCTGATTTTCATTTGTGTGCCAGGCCAAAGCTTCCAAGGAAAATGCTTTGCATGCCTTGGATGTTGTCTGGGCGATTAGGGTGTACCTGGCAGCTACGCAGTCTTTTAGGAAATCAGACTCTCTATTTGTGCCTACAGATGGGCCTTGGAAAGCAATGTCCGCTTCCCCTGTGACCATTTCTAGATCAGACAGATGGTGTTTACAGGCCTAGTCCATCAAGGGTCAGGTTCCTCCTTTTCCTGTCAAGGCGCACTCTACTCAGGCACTCAGTGCCGAATTGTTTTTCAGGTTGCTATTTAGAGGACCTGGTCCTTTTTGAGGATGATTTTTTTTTTTCAGGTGAGCTCCAATTGTTTTAGTTGAGCTCCTGTTTACCTGGTTGGCTATAGTTAGCCTTGGGAATTTATTTTTCGCTGTTCCCACCCCTCATGTTTAACACTGCTTTGGGATGTCCCAATGGTTAAGAAGATCAGGAGCGGTGTCTGTCAATAAACGAAAGAGAAAATGGGATTTTTGACATACCGTAAAATCCATTTCTCTGATGTTCATTGACGGACACAGCACCCACTCTTCTGTGGAATTTTTCTGACACTGCTTGTAACTAAACTGAGTACCTATAGCAGAGAGAGGGAGTATACCCCCTGTGACTGACCATAGGCGTAGCCAGACTTTTTTCTGCCTAGTACCCTACTCCTGTAGGGGACAGTATAACCCAATGGTTAAGATCAGGAGCTGTGTCCATCAATGAACATCAGAGATATTGATTTTACGGTAAGTCAAAAATCCAATTTTTACACACATTTTTCTCTTTCTTTTAGGTTCTAATGCCCTACCACAGCAAAGACTTTGTCACTTTGTTTAATGGGATGTTGTCAGCACCGGTAGTGTAGGGAGAAAAAACCTTGAAGAGGGCTATAAAGCAGGACTCCAGCACTACTGGGCACCCCCTTTTTTCTTGAGGCTCCCACACGCTAGATATATATCTTTGTTTTCCTAGGAGCTTTCTGGCATTTCAGGCGATGTTATGGGACCTTTTTTCACCTATGGGGGTGCTTAACACTGTGAGCCCAGGCCATTTTAATGAGGCAACCCAGGGAAGAAGGGTCCATGACAGGCTGGGCCTAAGGGAATTGTGATGAATTATTCTGGCTGTCATTCAGCCTGGAAGATGAGCTCAATCTGCTGGAGGAGAGGACTTTTTGTGGAGCAGCACTGATTTGAAGGAGAGTATTGCAGCAAAAGCTGCTCGATAGTTTAGCCAGTTTAGTTAGACCACTAGTTGTTTCTGTCTTGCTCATCCAATGGTTTTAGAACTTTTGCTGACTTAAAAGGGGTGTATGGGTTTGTTTTTTTAATTCATACTTACCTAGGTGGATGCAACATCAGTCTAATGCTGCGTCTGTCCCCCAGGGTCTCTACACTGGGAATCGGGTGATCGAACACCGCCGATCGCTCGGTTCTCACAGTTCTGTGAACTGAGAGCACTGCTGTCTGTTAATTACAGCTCTCTGCTCTGTCCCCTCCTTGCTCACTTGAGATCTGAGGGAGCTGCTGGCTCAGGCTCTCAGCGGCTCACTGAACGGCTGATTTGGGTGTTGGTTTAGGGATCTAGAGGGCTCTTGACTCCATGGTCATAATGACACAGAGCCTGGACCGACTCTGTGACATCAGCAGAGAGCAGACTTCAGCCCGCTCTCTGCTGAAAACAGATCACAGAAGTGTAGAACAAACTTCACTTCTGTGATCCATAGATGTACAGCCAATCAAGCTTTGGCTGTACTTATCTCTTGAAGTGAAACCAAACCCTCCTATCATTTTCAGAAATGCAGCCAAGAGGCCCATGGTAACTCTGGAGGAGCTGCAGAGATCCGCAACTCAGGTGGAAGAATCTGTCCACAGGACAACTATTAATCGTGTGCTCCACAAATCTGGCCTTTATGGAAGAGTGGCAAGAAGAAAGCCATTTTTGAAAGAAAGCCATAAGAAGTCCCCATTTTCAGTTTGCAAGAAGCCATGTGGTGGACTCAGCAAACATGGAAGAAGGTGCTCTGGTCAGATGAGACCAAAACTGAACTTTTTGGCCTAAAAGGTAAACACTGTGTGGCAGAAAACGAACACTGCACATCACCCTGAACAAACCATCCCCACAGTGAAACATGGTGGTGGCAGCATCATGTTTTGGAGGTGATTTTCTTCAGCAGGGACAGGGAAGTTGGTCAGAGTTGATGGGAAGGTGGATGAAGCCAAATACAGGGCAATCTTAGAAGAAAACCTGTTGGAGTCTGAAAAAGACTTAAGACTGGGGCAGAGGTTCAACTTCCAGCAGACAACGACCCTAAACATACAACCAGAGCTACAATGAAATGGTTTAGATCAAAGCATATTCATGTGTTAGAATGGCCCAGTCAAAGTCCAGACCTAAATCCAATTGAGAATCTGTGGCAAGACTTAAAATTTGCTGTTCCTCAGACGCTCTCCATCCAATCTGACAGAGCTTGAGCTATTTTGCAAAGAATTGGAAAAAATGTCACTCTCTAGAAGAGCAAAGCTGGTAGAGACATCCCCAAAAAGACTTGCAGCTGTAATTGCAGGGAAAGGTGGTTCTACAAAGTATTGACTCAGGAGGGCTGAATACAAATACACACCGCACTTTTTACATATTTAATTGTAAACAATTTTGAAAACCTTTTATCATTTTCCTTCCACTTCTTGATCACATAAAATCCCAATAAAATACATTTTACGTTTTTGGTTGTAACATGACAAAATGTGGAATATTTTAAGAGGTATGAAAACTTTCAAGGCATTGTATATCAGTGTTAGGGAATGCCAAGAAAATGGTGAATGTCTCACTCTTTGGGGAAAAGCAGCTATATAGAAGAAACATAGAACAGAACTGTACAAAAAAGGAGCTATTGTATGTGCAGAAAGATGTTTGAAATGAATGAGCTCATCGGAGAACTGAAAGAGCAGTCTATGACACAGAAGAAGCCGTATCTGTGGGATTAAAATACTATGGGAGACATGCTCCAAATCCTCCCTGCACTGTGTACCATCTCCTGCGGGACACAAGACAAACAAACGAGCATCAACAGGAATCTCGCGTCTACTAGTGTGAATTCTCCCGGGAGTCTGCGTCCCTGCTCAGTTTGGGAATTCTAAATATATAGAGCTGATGAATGATGCGCTGGATATTCAGGAATGAAAGTATGGTGGATTTTCATCACACAGCGGAATGGAGCTTTTAAAGGCCTGTACACTCTACCATGTTACGGCAATGCAACGCGCACAAGTGAGTCCCTTCTGTCCTATGGTGACAACGTTCACTCACCCTAATGTACTGCATCTCAAACTCAATCTATCCAAAACTGAGATCGTTCTATTTCCTCGCGCGCAGACTTGTATAAAGTACTCGAAATTTCTACTTGAGTAAAAGTACAAGTGCTCGATCAAAAAATTACTTGAGTAGAAGTGGAAGTGCTCGCAGAAAAAGTTACTTAAGTAGAAGTACTAAAGTATTCAACATTTTTTTTACTTAAGTATTGCAAGTAGTTTTTTCAAAAAATTTGCTACTTAAGTACTAAAAGTAAAAAGTACCAGTAGTAAAAAAAAAAAAATTCTACTCAAGTACTGAAAGTAGAAGTAGAAGTACTGTGTTATGTAGTTATTAAAGAAAGAAGTCAAAAGTATGAACATCATATTGTTTTTATTATTTCAAATGATTTATTCAAATGATTAACCTGTGTTTGTTAGTAGTTTCTTGATGCACTTTAAGCGCTGTAGCACCATTTATTTGTTTGTTTCATATTTTCTTTTTATTGGAAAGATTTGGTATAGCAGCTTTTATTATACACAGCCTTTATTTTCGTATGCGCTGATTTACAAATGACATTATACACATTTTTTTGAGCTTTATGCAACCTGCCATCTACTGTTCTGGCAGTGGTAATTTTTTTAAAAGTAACGAGTAACTATGCAGCACAAAAAAAAAAATACTTGAGTAGAAGTATCGAAATCATCGAAAAAATGTAGTGAAGTAAAAGTAGAAGTAGGAGAAAAAAATTCTACTCTAGGAAAGTACAGATACCGCATTTCGGTACTTAAGTACAGTACTTAAGTAGTTCTACTTCGTTACTATACATCTCTGCTCGCGCGCCACGTCCCTCTTCCCCTGATTTCTCTGTCAAAATCAGCAGCTTTACTATCACCCCCCCCCCCCCCCCCCCACGCCAAGGTCCTAGGTGTAGTCTTGGACTCTGAACTATCCTTTTCGCCCCCCCATATAAACTTTGTCCAATGCGTGCCGTCTCAACTTCTGCAACATCTCCAAGATTACGTCCCTTCCTAACCATTGACATCACAAAGCTCCTAATTCACTAACTGGTCATCTCTCGCCTCAACTACTGCAACTCCCTCCCCATTGGCTTACCCTTATATACAGTAAGCTCTCCCCCTTTCAGTCCTTCATGAATGCTGCTGCCAGGCTCATCCACCCTAAAAACCACTTAGCATCTGCCACCCCTCTCTACCGATCCCTCCACTGGCTTCTGCTCACCCAACAAATAAAGTGATTGTAAAACAACGCATTGTTAACAATAAAAATGAAATGCAAAACATTTTGTAAAGATATAAAAAAACATAATTTTCTCTCTTCCTGTTTTTAGAAGTGATCACATTCCCTATGTTCTCAGCTGCATAAGAGCTGGGGAAGGACAAGCAGCACACAGAGCTTCTCAGTGCAAGGCTGTGCATGCAGCAGGGTGTGTGTGGACGAGTCTGATCATTGAAGGAGAGTACACTGAGTTCCCAGCACAGCTAAAGAGCTGACCACGATGTGCTCTTCTGCTTAGTGTGGTCCATTTTTTTTTTTAATAGGAAACAAGGGGATTAGCAGAAACATCAGGATTTCACACAAAGGAAGCTATGCGAAGAGAACAGGATACTTTCTCATACAAGTACCTGGTACAGCAGGCACAGATCAAGAACATGAAGTGTTGGGGTAACAAATGCTTTAAATTCAAGATACTAAAAACTAACAAAGCCATTCACAATTCTGCCTCCAGCTACATCACTAACCTGGTCTCAAAATACCAACCAAATCCTTCTTTTAGTTCCTCCCAAGACCACCTGTTCTGTAGTTCCCTTGTAACCTCCTCCATAGCCTCTCCCATCCCTGGTTGTAAACCTCAGACATGAAATATGAACAAAGCATATCCCTCTATAGTGTGTACTTGTCTCAGTCCAGAGCACCAAGTGTCATTTCTGTCTGCTGTTTCATTCCTCTGCTATCAGCATGAATCACTTCTGACAAGTTTTCCTGACGCCAAGAGAAAAATGGTGACAGAGGAGGGATCTCAAGCTGACTGACAGGCTTAGCTGTGAGTTGTGTGAAAGGAGTTGTGTCCCTTCCCTCCAATCAGCTCTCAGAGCTCTCCTTACTGCGCTGTGCAGAGTAACTTCAGCTGTCCGCCCCTTTTTTCTGAACTCAGACAGGCTTATAAATTCAGCACTTTGAACGGATGTAGAGAAGAGAAGACTGCAGATAGACAGATACAACTTATGTAGGAGGATTTGTTTTATCTGTGTTTCACCTGAGGCCAGTCACTTCACTGGGTATATGTAAGGGTTTACAACAACTTCAGTGAACTTCAGAACTTTTGATCTATTTACTAGCTATGAGCCAGCACCTCAAATTGTACTGAAGCTACAAGATCAGCATGAGCGCTAGTAGGCAGTTTTCGAGCAGGTGGTAAGGATCGGCCTCCTACATGTTTTATTTCATGACAGGTTTTCTTTCAAGCAAAGGAACAGGAGCACAGAATAGTGTCTTCTTCAAAGAAACATCTACCCGCTACACCAAATTCACCAAGAATGGCTGCCATTGCTGACTTCCTTCTAATAATTCTATTCTGCATGTCTGTTATTGGTCACTGACCCGTCAAAATTCCTTATCTGGATTCCTGTTTATAGACTTAAAGCTGATGTCCATGCTTCAGGTCACCTTAAATAATTTGTTTGGACCAAGCTGGGAAGTCTGTCTCACAGCCGAAACTCAGCACTGTGTACTGTATGTAGCTGGAGTTACATGCATTACAGTACTTTACCCAACCTGTAGCTACCTAGGATTGCGGTGACATCACTCCGGTCATGTGCCCACTATGTCCATACACAGGGGAGCAGATCACATGCACCTCCTTACCCAAAAGTGCTGGCTATTCTTACCGGCTAAAGAGAAGTGACGTAAGTATATGGGGGGTTGGGTGCAGGGCCGGTGCTTCCACTAGGCAAACTAGGCAGCCACCTAGGGCGCATTGCCACCTAGGGGCGCAGCCAGGAGTCGGCACTCTCTCTCCATCATGAACGATTATTGTGAGCTGAGGGGAGAGGTGGCGGTGGGGAGGAAGAAGGGACAGCGAAAGATTCCAGGTGTCTTGGGCAGTGGCGGAACTATCAGGCCCTGGCTTTCCACCACTGTTGGAGGGGCCCCAAGAGGCAGGAATGGAGCCCACCAGAGTGCTGCCTGCATGATGATCCTCTTCAGCTGGAGCTGAACGGCATTAACCCCAGGCAGGAAGTGACTCTCTGCACTGAGCTGGTAGGCAGCCGTTCATTTCCCTGGGTTGGTATTAAGCAGGGAGCGGAGGAGAGCTGAACCTGAGCCGGAGCTCGGCACTGGAGGGCGGAACCTTTACTGGGGCAGAAGCGACGAGGCACCAGAATGGTCTGAGGAGGTTGGTGATGGACATGCGGAGCTCTCTGACTGCTGCTTTTCCCTCCAATAGGAGCCGGTTGGAGCTGTGGTGAGCACTGTGGTCTAGGAGAGGAGCGTCCTGGGAGAAGGAATCAGCAGGATCACTGTGAAGGAGGGCAGAGTGGGGGCCACTCTCTTCATACCGCCCAGTTAGTGTCCTCAGAACAGGGGATACATGGAGCATCCCTGGTATGAAAGGGAATCGGGGTCACCAGGTGTGCCATGGGGAATCAGAGTCCCCAGGTGTGATATGGAGGATAGGGGTCACCGGGTGTAACAGGAGTTCAGGGTCATCAGGTGTGCCATGAGGAATTGGGGTCCCTGGGTGTGCCATGGGGGATTGAGGTCCCGAAGTGTGACACGGAGAAACATCAGGGTCCCCAACTGTGACATGGATAAACATCAGAGTCTGACATAGAGGAACATTGGGGTCACTGAGTATGACAGCATGACATGGAGGAACACGGGGGTCCCTGGGTGTGACATGGAGGAACATCAGAGTCAGTGGGTATGACAGCATGACATGGAGGAATATTGGGGTCCAAGGGTGTGACATGGAAAAACATCAAAGTCCCTGGGTGTAACACGGAGGGACATTAGGGTCCCCGGGTGTGACATGGAGGAATATGGGGGGTTACTGGGTATGAAAGCATAACATGGAGGAACCATCGGATCAGGGTCACTGGGTATGACATAGAGGAGTTTTTAACCCCTTCCCTTTTTTTTTGGGGGGGGGCGCAAGTAGCTGGTCTTGCCTAGGGCATAAAATAGTCTAGCACCGGCCCTGGTTGGGTGGTCCTTTTTCATTGATGCCTTCACTTTGCACTGCATAGCAAGGTGCCAATTTCTTTTCAAACACCCTTCCATTCTGTTCTGACTCTCTGGGACTTTATTGGTGAGCTCTCTGCACTCTCTGAGTTGCCTGGCATACCTGCTACGCCTTTTATAAAGATTCCCACCATCCCTGCTGGATTCAAAAAGTGTCAAAAGATTTACATTAGTGTTGTATAGAACCGCATCCTGTGTCTTCCTCTCTGTCACTCACATACACTGTGTGTGGGGAGCGCAATCTCTAATCTAAATTACAGGTCATATGATTAACTAGCTCAGGATAAAAAAAATGTATGATTCATTGCACACATGCCTATTTATTGAAAACATTTTCTATAGTGAGGACACTGCCATCTCCACCCCCCTCCTACACCAAGGAGAAAAATAGACTAAAAACAAACCTCTGATCTTCCTTGGAGGAGCAGAGGTGTGTCTTCAGTGCATTTTCCTCTCTGAAGGGAGAAAGGAGACGCCCACTAAGTGGAGCATTAAATGCTACACTTAGTGTGCGCCCTCTTTCTCCCTTTTTTGTTTCATAACAGAGGCTGCTTTCTAGTCATGGGTGTCTACCCTAAATATGCCTGTGGATAGCATTACAGGACTAGTCTCTTGGGTTGGACTTTTATGGACTTTTGCTTCTTGCCTTGTTAGTGCCACTGTGTGTGTTCCTCTCTGGCTGCCTGTACAGGTCAGTGCAGGGCAGCGTCCTTACATTAAGCGGTAAGTTGGTCATGGGAGTAGGTGGCTCCATGGGATCCAACTAGGGCATGGAGACACTCCACAACAGGAAATCAGAAGCAGTGATGAGACTGGATGACGAAGAAAAAAAGGCAAGCTTTACACAAGAGTTGAGCATTATTTAATCAAAGTCTGGACTAGTGATGAGCTAAGGTTCTGGCCAAATCCAGTTCTGCCTGAACCCATGGGAAACTATCACAGGATATCAAGCCACCAGCCCAGGGAATTCCCCACCCCTCTGCTACACAAAGGGACGGGGGGTGCTGTTCACACGTTTTACCTAATATGACCATTTTTGGTCTATAGAAAATGTGTGCAAGAACTAGTCCTGCTACTGACGGGCTTAACTGGCACCGACGCAATCAAATATATATAAAAAAATATCAAAACTTCTATTGTAAAACATTTGTCCCATATAGGGACTACCAAACCTACACCTCCTAACAAATTATCTGTGATTAAGATGCCAAAAAATGGAGGTATGTAAATTTCCAGTCCAGCGCATTGGTCAACGCGTTTCTCTGATTGCATAGCTTCTTCAGGACCAATCACACAATGTTTCATATGCTGCTGAATATAATAACATTTATATCAATATATCACATATACAGAATTCATTTATTTTTTTTGCCAACAAATATATGTATACATATTTTTTTACATCTAGTATCTCCTAAATCACTCACAAGACATATGGCGAAAAGTCACTTGTGTTAATGAAGGTCTGGGGGGCAGGCATAGGGGCCAAAGGCTCCTCAATAATTCTGTGTTGTAGTGATCAGAATGATTATAAACCTATCAATCCCTTTGTGGAGAGAAATTAAAAATATAGTTAGAACCAGCCCTTACTCCATGTTGAATCAATATACATGAGTATTTTATTTTTGGTCAATGACATTGTGGCCATATTGGGTGAATGATGCCATCAGCACCCCCGCCCTACAGCTGCGTGTAACCAAGGTGAGGACGCTGGTGACCTCTAATGGCACTTTTCCACTGCAAGTACCGGCTAGTACCGGCTCGGCTCTACTCGGCCCTGCTTGGCCCGGTTTGCTTTTCCACTGCTGGTACCGCATGGTATAGTGTCGGAACGGTTCAGTACGGTACGGTATAGGTTTGCTTTTCCACTAAAGTAGTACTAAAGTTAAGTGGGTGGGATAACAATGGGGTGGGTGTGATTCTCTGACCAATCAGTGGCTAGTAGTGACTGCATGCAAAGGATTGTGGGATATGGTACCAGTTTGGTACCTGTTGGAACCACAATCGAGTAGGTACTGTTTTTCAGAGCCGTACCGTTCGGTTCCATGCAGTGGAAAAGCAAACCTTTACCGTACCGTACCGAACCGTTCCGACCCTATACCATGCGGTACCGCAGTGGAAAAGCACAAAAGCGTGCCGAACCGGTACGGTTGCATGCAGTGGAAAAGCGCCATATTATGGCCGCATTGTTCTGTAGCCTATTGAGCCAGCGGCCTGCTATCATATGACCATTTCCCATCAGTTTGGGTCTAATGGGTTTTAGCCTGAACTTTAGCTCATGACTAATCTGGACCTCTGCTACTGTAAGCCTAATAATAGTCTAATATCACATTAACCTTTGGGTGTACTGACCCTTTAAAGACAAATTTCACAACTCTTCTGGAAAAGAATTGTATGATGTGCTCTTGCGCATGTTTGCATGAGAGGTTCTTCCACAGACCGTGCTTGTGCTTCGATGAAGGTGTGCAGTACACTGGAATGGCCTTCCTCTGTATCTGCAAAACAGAAGACAAGAGTCTTGCATAAAGCTTGGTATGTAGTTAATTTATGGGGTATTGTTTGTTTTTCTTTAACAAAATTGTATTTTTCTTTGAAATGAAGCAGCAGCCCCATGCCTTTAAATAGATCTCCAATATAAGTTGTTAACCGTGTGAGTCCTTTTAATGGTTATAGCAGATGGTGCAGACGAGGAGCCCTCACTAACTCTGGAAAGTGCTGAGGAGCTGCTGACCTGCTTCTGCCTATCATCACCCGTGAGTTATTGTACAAGGAAGCGGCACAAATGTATCTCTTTCAGGGACCGAGTCCAGGGACCTGGAGGGAGACTGACAGGCCAGGGTGTCGTCATTTTCCCTGCTACTCATAACAAAGCTCCAATGAACGGGTCTCCTTGCTGAGTCAATAGGTCATCTGCTGGGCTAGTTTTCAGGCCCCCTGTGAATTTCATGCTAAGCTCTAAGTGAAGCACTTTAATTTAGACAGGCTGGGCCCGGCTTAATCGGTTTGTTCAGGAGGATATCCACCGTCTCCGCATCTTCCTGGCCTCATTCATCAAAGCTCTGCTTTCCCCTTGGCAGCCAATCGTGTGCATCCTTCCAACCTTGGGCCTGAGCTAAGACGAATGAATAGAGAGGCCTGAATGGTCGTTGTGGCAAAGCTCCTACACAGTTCCACTTCAGCCTTTCTGAGAAAAGGAGGCCATTGTGTTTTGTCAAAAGTAATAATGGTATGCAGTAATATTAAGTACATCCTTTCCCACGTGCATCACATGACCATGACAAATGGGTCAAATATTTGCCGGTATTATTAGGAGTTAGTGATATTAATGACCCGTTGTCATGTTAAAGGCATACACGCATTGCTTAAAATCAGGCCACATTACAGCAGGACAACAATTCCCCAGTGTTTCCAATGAACGTAGAGGGCCTACTTACATACAGTGCCTTGCGAAAGTATTCGGCCCCCTTGACCTTTGCGACCTTTTGCCACATTTCAGGCTTCAAACATAAAGATATAAAATTGTAATTTTTTGTGAAGAATCAACAAGTGGGACACAATCATGAAGTGGAATGAAATTTATTGGATATTTCAAACTTTTTTAACAAATAAAAAACTGAAAAATTGGGCGTGCAAAATTATTCAGCCCCCTTAAGTTAATACTTTGTAGCGCCACCTTTTGCTGCGATTACAGCTGTAAGTCGCTTGGGGTATGTCTCTATCAGTTTTGCACATCGAGAGACTGAAATTTTTGCCCATTCCTCCTTGCAAAACAGATCGAGCTCAGTGAGGTTGGATGAAGAGCGTTTGTGAACAGCAGTTTTCAGTTCTTTCCACAGATTCTCGATTGGATTCAGGTCTGGACTTTGACTTGGCCATTCTAACACCTGGATATGATTATTTGTGAGCCATTCCATTGTAGATTTTGCTTTATGTTTTGGATCATTGTCTTGTTGGAAGACAAATCTCCGTCCCAGTCTCAGGTCTTTTGCAGACTCCATCAGGTTTTCTTCCAGAATGGTCCTGTATTTGCTTGTAAACCTCTGACATGAAAAATGAACAAAGCATATTCTTCTATAGTGTGTTTAAGGAGAAGTACAGACAAAGCTTGTTTGGCTGTACTTTTCCTGTGGATCACAGGAGTGAAGTTTGTTGCATTCCTGTGACCCGTTTTCAGCAGACAGCGGGCTGAAGCCTGCTGTTGGCTGATGTAACAGAGCTGGTCCAGGCTGGGAAAAGATTGCGACAAAATGGTCAGGATTCGCCCACAACCCTGGGCTAGCACCTGGCTTAGCCTCTCAGCATGCCGCCTATGTAGGAGGATTTGTTTCATCTCTATTTATCACCTGAGGTTAACTTTACTGGGAATATGTAAGGGTTTACTACCACTTTAAAGCTAAAATATGTTTTGTTTTTTTGGAATAGAGTAGAGCTGGCCATACATTATACAATTTTTTTCTTTTAGATTTACCAAAACCATAAAATATGAGGTCAAAGCTAAACACTTCCACTTTGTATGCAATCACACAGGTCCTTGCACTACATAGGTGAAGGTAAATCGAAAGGAAATTGAACAAGAACATGTTATAATGTATGGCCAGCTTTAGGATTGATAAGAACTAGTGAGCGACCGATATCGTTTTTTTTTATTGCCGATACCGATATTTTGGTCATCGCATATCGGTATCAGCTGATACTGGCCGATATTTTCGTACATTAAAAACATTTTTTTTTTTTTTATAGGTACTCTTGCGGAGGGATCTGGGGGGTCTAAAATATCCCAAACTCCTCCTCTGCACTTAAAAGCATTCAAAACGCCAAGTTTGGCCGTCTTGAATGCTGTAATTTGTTTGAAATTGGTGCCGAGTACCCGGAAGTGATGTCATGACATCACTTCCGGGTTTTTACATGAAGACCCGATCAGACCCGAATGCAGCTTTAATCGGCTCTTCTCTTCGGCGGCCGTGCAAGCTAGTTGCCCGGTGGCACAGGAGACCTGGGCGAGCCGCAGAAAGCGGCGGGAGGGGGGGCGTCCCCTCCCACTCCTTGTAATGACAGCCGAGCGGTTTCTCAGCCAAACATCGGCTATGGACGCCGGTACCAGGGAAATGCCTCTAGCTGCAGGTATCACTCCGGTACAAGCACTTTCCCAAAGTATCAGCAATATCGGTCACCTTGGTGGCCGATTCCGATATATCGGGAAAAGTGCAGATCGGCCCCCGATATATCGGCTTTGCCGATAATTGGTTGATCCCTAATAAGGACCCCTCTTGGGTTTAAATTGCAGTCTGTCTCCAACATTCTCCTAGTGACTTGTCCAAACTCCAAAACGTTAATGATGTCACCAGAACAAGGCCTGAGTGGAAATCTTCTCATGGGGACACCCATACCTTCCAACTTTTGGAGATGAGAATGAGGGACACCTATTGGTAAAAGTATGTAGGCATAGGACCCACCCCCCTACTACGCCCCCCTTAAATGAGAATTATATAAAAAAAAAAAAGGGTTAAACCCGCAAGTGCTTTTTTTTTTTTTTAACCACTACTCTTCCTTTATATTTGCTTTTGACATTTGCAAATGCAACAATTTAGAAACTGCATGAAAGGTTTAGCACTATGAAACACTTTTTGAAAGATAAATAGTGCAGTATTCCGTTATACCACCTCGTCACTGCCTGCTTTAATCCCTTGAACCCTGCACTAGCGCACTAAAACTGTGTCCATTGACATTGTGAGGGAATCCATTTCTGTGCCGTACCTGAAAATGGAGCAGACTTTCATTTTTAGCAATCTCTTCTTTGTGTCTAGAGGGAGATTGCTCATCAGCTCTTTGTGTGCCCAAAAACATTTTTGGTCTCTTGGTCTTGAAGTGTGCAGCTCTGACATCAATGTCGCTCTTCGGGTTTTCCCTTAATCCATATTCATTGGTATTGGAAGTTGGTTATTGCCCTATTTTTGTTAATTTCAAGCATTAGTTTTATTCCTTTGTGTTTTTTGTTGGTTACAACCATGCTTTTTTGTCTTTTTTTTTTTTTTTTTTTGAGTGGAGTGTTCTATTTAATTTTTTTTTAATCAGTGGTTGAGGTCTTCCTAAGTCTCTACAAGGAAAACTGTATCACCTGCATAGCTCCTCTTTCTGTATGATCTTGGATTCATATGCTGGAATTCAAACACCTTTACGAGAACCTTGAAAAGCTTTGTGTGTACCCCGATCAGCCATAACTTTATGACCACCCACCTAATATTGAGGAAGTCTCCCTTTTGTTGCTAGAACAGCCCTGGCAAGTCAAGGAATGGACACCGCTAGACCTCTGAAGGTACACTGTGGTATCTGGCACCAAGCCCTCAGTAGCAAATCCTTTAAGTCCTGTAAGTTGTGAGGTGGGGTCTCCGTGCATTATACCTTTTTTTTTTCTAGAACATCCCGCAGATGCTCGATTGGTGGGAATTTGGAGGCCAAGTCAAACACCTCAGGCTCGTTTTTGTTCCTCAATCCATTCTTGAACCATTTTTGCAGTGTAGCAGGGCACATTATCCTGCTGAAAGAGACCACTGGCATCAGGGAATACTATTTGCATGAAAAGGTGTAATTGGTCAACAACAATGTTTAGGTGAGTGGTACGTGTCAAAGTAACATCCACATGAATAATGGCACTTTTCCACTGCAAGTACCGGCTCGGCTCTACTCTGCCCTGCTTGGCCCGGTTTGCTTTTCCACTGCGGTACCGCATGGTATAGTGACGGAACGGTTCGGTACGGTACGGTATAGGTTTGCTTTTCCACTAAAGTAGTACTAAAGTTAAGTGGGTGGGATAACAACGGGGTGGGTGTGATTCTCTGACCAATCAGTGGCTAGTAGTGACTGCATGCAAAGGATTGTGGGATATGGTACCAGTTTGGTACCTGTTGGAACCACAATCGAGTAGGTACTGTTTTTTCAGAGCTGTACCGTACCGTTCGGTTCCATGCAGTGGAAAAGCAAACCTATACCGTACCGTACCGAACCGTTCCGACCCTATACCATGCGGTACCGCAGTGGAAAAGCACAAAAGCGTGCCGAGCCGGTACGGTTCTATGCAGTGGAAAAGCGCCATAACAGGACCCAAAGTTTTTTTAGCACATCCCGCAGATGTGTAACAGAAAACCTGATTTATTAGAGCAGGCCACCTTCTTCCATTGATCCGTGGTCCAGTTCTGATGCTCACATGCCCATTGTAGGAGCTCTTGTCTGTGGACACGGGTCAGAATGGGCACCCTCGGCTACACAGCCAGATTCACAACAAACTGCGATTAACATTTTTTCTGCTTTCAACACGAGTTCAGGGACAGCATGTTTACTTGCTGCCAAATGTATCCCTCAACTTTTAGATGCCATTGTAACTAGATAATCAATGTTATTCTAGTAACCTGTCAGTGGTCATAATGTTATGGCTGATCGATGTAAAGGGATTGAACAGTATTGGAGACAGAACAGAAGCTTGGCGCACCTTTCTTTCTACTGTTATCACATGTTTTCATTTGTCATACACTATAACCTTTCACATGTTAAATTAAAATTATACCTGTGATTCTACCAATAAGGTCATGCACTTCATGTTATAGGGTGACAAAATGTAAGTCTTTTTTTTATTTAATGGCAGTTCATAACACACGGTCCTTAATATAACTATAAAAGTGATTTTTATCATTTTTAAATTAGCAGTTTTTATTAAACTTGTTCATGTCACAGGGTGACCACACTTTGTCCCCTCTCCCAGTTGTGCTCCCATATTGCCAGCCTTTCATCCCAGAGCGTCGAACCCTGGACATGCATTATGCAGGTATTGTCTATTGTTGTCACCATGAGGGAACCCACTCTGAGAAATGCCATGCAGCCATAGAGGGCATGTAGACAGGAAGTGGTTGTAAAGAAAACTGACCCGGGACAAACAGGTTCAACAAAAGATGAAAAAGGAGGAAAACTTGTATTTTATAAAAAAGGAGAAAAAGTTCTTTAGCAAAAAAAGGTCAATTATTTGGGGTTTACATCTACTATAAGGTATTAACGGCATAACCAATTCCCCAGTTTAAACTTTTTTTTAAAAAGCCTTCTTTGTGTTCCTCTGGAGCCCTGAACCCTGGGCACACGGATTTCATGGAATCTCTGACTTTAAAGAGAGCCACTGATGATGAAAATAATTGGCTTTCTTGCCTCAAATGAGTGTCAGAACATACTCCAGTTGGTATATCCACACAGATATAGCCACATGGGTTTTATGTGAATGTGATTGCATAGTTCTAGGTCTAACACCGCTTGGCAGAGCCAGCGGCCTTACCATAAGGAGCATTCTTACCACTGACCACCGCCAATTTAGGGACATGTTCTCAATGACCACCAATGGACTAATCTTAGCAGGGGTTCCCTGAGATCTGAAAATTACTGCAAGGGTTCCTTTGGCATAAAAATTTTGAGAGCGCCTGATCTAAACTCTGTCTTACTGAGACCCGGTTCCCTGTCCCAAACTACTCTACTACATCAACAAAAAATGTTCCATAAGATAATCATGTTGTTTACCTGTTTACCACCCTTTTGTAGACATCTTTAAGGCCAGAGACTGCTGCTTGTGCCACCATCCTGGATGTAATGTCGGAAGCCCCAGAAGACACTCTGTAGCAGCCAATCTCAACCCTTTTAACTAGGACAAACCCTTGAAATATCTTTAAGGTCTCAGGGAGCATAAAGAATGTGGTGTACTTAGTCTGTCACTGAAGGGCTGTTCTATACAACAAATATATTTTTAGTAACAGTAAAATAGACAAGGTAATATTTATAAATGGCCAGGAAGAGGCAGTGAAAATTGTATAGGTGGTCAGTGGAATGTGCCTATTTATATTGATGGTCAGTGGAGAAGGGTCCACTTAGATTGACAGTCAGTGGTCGTTAGGAAGAATGTCTCTCACGTTGGCAGATATTGGAGAGAATGCACCTTACTCTGGTGGCCATTGGAGAGAATGCACCTTACTCTGGTGGCCATTGGGAAGAATGCCCCTTACATTGGTTGCCATTAGGAAGAATGTCTCTTAATTTGGTGGCCATAGGAAGAATGCCCTATACATCGGTGGCCATTAGGAAGAATGTCCCTTACATTGATAGGCAGAAGTAAAAATAGTCAGAAGTAAGAATGCCCCTGACATCATTGGCCATTAGGAAAAATGCCCCTTACATTGTAGGCTATTAGGAAGAATCCCCCCTTAAATTGGTAGGCACTTGAAGGAATGTTCCTTTACAGCTAAAAAGATGTCTGGAGTCAGTAGTTACATATCCAAAATAAATTGCTCAAGAAACCCCTAGCAAACTCTGGTTGATAAAGCCAGCTCTACAATATTCCCCTTTGCTTTCATATACCTGGAAGTATCCTGATGTTTACAGAGCAGAAGCCTGTGGCGCATTGGGAGAGTGGTGGTAAAGGTAAGTAGAGACAATTTCCCCCTAATTTTATGATTTCACTGTCATCCTATATTTTCCTCAAATTCTAAACATGAACCCAGCAGGTCGTATAGTACACGGCCATCTTTGGATGAAATGAGTGGGGGAAATAGTTCAGAGGAACCTTCTAAACAGGCAAAACTGTGTCTGAATTATTTCCCAGGAACTTCAACCTTCAGAAATCAGGCCCCTAACTGTATGTGTTCTATATTGCAGGAGGCAGCAGAAATCACAAGGAGGGAACAAGCCGGCCCAAAACAATGAGCAGCAACCAGCTACTGCCAAACACAACAGCAGGGAGAATCAGAAGCAGTACCAAGGAAGCCAAGCGCCACACTCCTCAGGCAAGCAAGGTCACCACGGTTACAGTCAAAACCGAAGATGGCACCACAACCAGAAGCATCCGCCAAACGACAAAGACTCTCAGAAACATGCCAAAGAGACGGACAGCCTGAAGATAGAGGACACCACAGTTTGCACAGTACACATCCCGCTAGAAGTACAGAGCAGCCCAGAAATCATACAGGAACAGCCACAGCAGACCAGCACGCCAGAGTCCGAGGCCAAAAGGAAAGACAGTATTCAGAGCAAAGAACGCGACAGGCCTAAGGTGACTCTGCTCCAGTCCTCAAAAGATCGTCTACGAAGACGGCTAAGAGAGAAGGTAAGGTCTTGCACCACCTGTATGAGTTAAATAATTGTAGTACCTAAACCTTATTTAAAGTGGTTCTAAAAGCAGAAGGTTTTTATCCTAATGCATTCTATGCATTAAGATAAAAACCTTCTGTGTGCAGCTGCCCCCCTCAGGCTCCCTAATACTTACCTGAGCCCCATCTCAATCCAGCCATGTGCACGAGTGCCTCAGCTGTCCTGGACTCTCCCTCCTTAATGGCTGAGACAGAGCAGTGGGCACCACTGGCTCAATCAAAGTCAGCAAGCCAATGAGAAGAGAGAGGGGGTGGGCCGAACCGTGGCTCCATGTCTGAATAGACACACAGAGCAGCAGCTTGGCTCGGGTGCCCCCATAGCAAGCTGCTTGCTATAGGGGCAGGAGGGAGGGGCCCTGGCGAGGGACCCAAGAGGGGTATCTGGGCTGTTTTGTGCAAAACCACTGCACAGAGCAGAAAAGTAGAACATGTTTGTTATTTTATAACAAAAAAAGGAGACTTTAATTTCCCTTTTAAAGTTAGTTTATTTTGTGTACATCATTACTTAGGCTTGCCATACATGAGTCATTTTAATTGAACGAAAGAAATTGACTAGATTCTTTCATCCCCATTTCCCCATCCACATCCCTCCTGCTGCTCTATTGTATTCTGACAGTGGGGAGACTTCCCTGTCATCAGAATGCACTGATGCAGCTGTAGCCAGCGGCAAAGATAATTTTCCAACAGGCTGGTTGTATGCAAGTTGATCCATAGATCGACTTGCGTACCACCAGCCTGCCCATAGATGGATCAAAATTCGGCCAGTTCCTGCTGAAAGGACTGACATTTAGTCCATCTATGCCTGGCTTTAGCCTCAGTGCTTTTCTATGCAAGGCAGGCAAATCATGACTGGTGAGAGGGGCTGGAAGGGTGTTGTACATAGCAATCTGAAATTATCACAGCACCCTGCCTCAGTACTCTTCCTAAGAGTTGTGCTGTCAGAAAGTGATCAGGCATGGTCCACTGTCACCATCAGGAAACTGGTTCAGAGCAATGATGTGCAGCCTGCCCTGGAGTGAATGCATAATAAACAGGAAGAGGCTGGAAGAGATCTGCAGCCATGAGATACCAAAAAATGATACATGGTGCTTTAGCAGACTAATTGTAATCCAGTTAGGAATTTACACTTTAAAGTGTTTTTAAAGTGCAGATATTCTTAAAGTGCTTCTATGCATGAAGGTAAAAATCCTTTAGTGTGCAGCTCCCCCTGCAGCTGCCCCTTAAGACTTACCTGAACCCAATCTCAATCTAGTGATGTGCACGAGGGCAGCGGCTCTCCTGGGTCAATCACAGCCAGTGAGGAGGGAGCAAGGGCCAGGGCTGAGCCATTCTATGTGTGTCTTGTGGACATAGAGAGCTGGCTCGGGACTATGCATGAGTGCCCCTATAGCACACAACCGGTACTTGCTTTACTTTACACAGAAATGGTCACCGAGTCCATGCAGAGCAAAATGAAAGTGTCTCAGCAAGGGGAATTCCTCGGTCTGACAGAAGAGCCGCCTGCTTTGTTTACATAGGCAGGCGGCTCTTCTGTCAGTTTCTCTGAATATCCTGGGAGGCCAGCGGTGATCGAGCCCGCTCCTCCCGCGGTCTGACTCACACTGTGTCTAATCACAGCTGGAGCACGCCACCGGTGACATGCGTGCGCCACCGACACCGCGTGCACATAACCACATACATGTACGTGATTATGCGCAGCCAAGCCGCCCTGCAGTAGTAAATCTGCGTTGGGCGGTCGGCAAGTGGTTAAAGAAACAAAACATGGTGAATTGTTATGCAATGTGAAATGTATTGCGGAGATTTACTAAATTATTTATTTATTTTTGCTTAGACATACTCCTTATTAATGAATAATTTCACAGTAATGTGCGTATTCTAAGCAAGCCAAGGACGTGTGATGTTATGCACAGCTATCTGGCAGAACGCAGTCCGAGCATATTATGTATATAATCTTATTTCGGTTCTTATGAAAAGTAGCCAGCAATTACCTATAATCAGATCTAGAAGCCGAGGACGCTGAACATTTCAGCCGCTTAGCTGGCAGATGTGCCGCTGAAAAGTCTCAGATGCTTTAATTTGCAGCTCCTGGTTTAATAATCATCACTGCTTTTTCCTATCAGGCCTTCCTTTGAAAGTAGTCCAAGGCTGTGCAGAACCTGCATTTAAAGGGGGTTCATTTATCAAATCTAGCACAAAGGGAAAGTAATGTTGTTGTCCTGAGGAACAGATGAGCAGCTTGGGCAATTTTACCAACCCGACAAGGAAAAATGTCAGCTGATATCAGAATGATATAAGAATCATGTCCGTTTTGGAGCACACTCTTTGACATAAACCCAATAGGTAAAGTGTTGTAAGAAGTGACAAGTTTTATTTTTCTGGGGTTCCAAGATCTCTGTAGATCAGCCGGTAGGCGGGTGCAGTCTATTTTCTCCACTGCAGGTGGTGTTCATCCGCTGTGGCAATGTAGGGGGAGAAGGAAACCGATGGCACTTTTCCACTGCAAGTACAGGCTCGGCTCTACTCGGCCCTGCTTGGCCCGGATTGGTTTTCCACTGCATGGTACGGTGTTGGAACGGTTCGGTACGGTTTGGTATGGTTTGCTTTTCCACTAAAGTAGTACTAAAGTAAGCAGGTGGGATAACAATGATTCTCTGACCAATCAGTGGCTAGTAGTGACAAACAGTCAAGGCTGCATGCAAAGGATTGTGGGATATGGTGCCGGTATGGCCCTGTTGGAACCACAACTGAGGTGGTACTGTTTAAGCGAGCCGTACCGCTCGGTTCCATGTAGTGGAAAAGCGCCGCCGTACCGTACCATGCGGTACCAGCAGTGGATAAGCATAAAAGCGAGCCAAACCATTCGGTTCCATGCAGTGGAAAAGCACCGCGATAGGAACCTGGTCCCTGTATGGTTTCCTCTGTCACAGAGGAGCATCATTCGATTGGATGCTGGTTCCCATGTGACTTTGGTGACCATCTTGGATCAGGCAGAGTCTATTTTGTATGTGGCTAGAGTAGGGACTGATCACCCGTCTGTCAGGAACTGTGTTTAGTGTCAGTGAGAGGTTCCAGACAAGTAGGGAAAGTGCTGGGACACTCCATGCTACCTGGAAGCCTCCCCACTTGGGTACGGACTTGCCAGGCTGAATACTACCCCCCCCTTTGGGACAGGGATTCTGTGGAACACTAGGGTTCCCACATATATTGCTGGGACTTCTTGAGCAGTGGTAAATTGATATCCTGCCTGATGGTACCTGCATGCTGTCTCTGGTGACCATCTTGGGTCAGGCAGAGTCTATTTTGTATGTGGCTAGAGTAGGGACTGATCACCCGTCTGTCAGGAACTGTGTTTAGTGTCAGTGAGAGGTTCCAGACAAGTAGGGAAAGTGCTGGGACACTCCATGCTACCTGGAAGCCTCCCCACTTGGGTACGGACTGGCCAAGCTGCATACTACCCCCCCCCCCCCCCCCCTTTGGGACAGACGCTGTCGGCATACCTGAGACCTATTGCTACTACTTATCGCTATTACATCCCGTGAGTGCTACTGGTTGGGTTGCCTTCCCGCTGGGCTTATTGGATATTGCTGAACTTCAGTTTCAGTACTGTTCTGTTACCTGCATCTGGACTCTTGTGTGTTTCTGTTTCCACAGCACACTGTACCCACCCACAGGCCTTTTTAAATAAGGAAAAAAAACAAACAAACACAAGGGCACACCGGCCTAGCGCATTATCCTCCCATAGAAGGCTTTATTAAATAAAGGGATAAAATACAAACGAGTTCTGGGTAAAAGCACATCTTAATAATAAGTTGCCGTCAGCGTCAGAAATGGAAGGTGAACCATCCTTGATGGCTGGAAATAGCTTACGCTCTGAGGAAGATGCTTAGCCTCGAAACATGTTTTTATCCCTTTATTTGATAAAGCCTTTTATGGAGGATAATGCGCTAGGCCGGTGCTCCCTTGTGTTTGTTTTTTGTTGGCAGTGGTCCCAGACTACCCTGGTCTTGAAGGGGCTGCAAGGCTGAAGCATCCAGGAGAAGCCAAGTGTGTACAGTCTCTGGTAGGCACGTGTGTGTGGCCTAGGCTGGTCAGAAGAACTTTTCTCAGAGCGCAGGAGATGGGTGCATAGCACCATTTTGTTGTTCGTCCACTTTTTAAATAAGGGTCCTTGGAACACTAGGGTTCCTCCAGAGGTTCTTAGGGAGCAGCAATGGTTTGATCTCTTGCCTGATGGTGCCTGCATACTGTAGCTCAAGGGCTGGATTCTGTGGAACACTAGGGATCCCACAGATATGGCTGGGACTTCTTGAGCAGTGGTGAATTGATATCCTGCCTGATGGTACCTGCATGCTGTAATTCAATTAATTGGTTCTGTAGAACACTATGACAGCTACCAATACTCTGTACTAGAAGGTGACAACAGAACAGTTAGGAGGCAGGGACAGTGCATTGTCACCTTATAACAGGAAGAGCCTTAACACAGACCTTCATGACAGAATCACCAGGTAGTATTCTAATAAATGTTGCAGATACATTTTATAACAATGATGTATTAGGGAGCTAAGAATTAGAATATAAACTGCCTCTTTTTTTAAGAAGTTAAAGTGGTTCAAAACTCTAAAAGTTTTTTTCTTTTACCCTAATGCATTCTCTGGATTAAGGTTAAAAAAAACTTCCACTACCTGTTCTCCTCCACCCTCCTCCCTAACACTTACCTGAGTGCTCTCTTGGTCCAGCACTGTACCTGTCATCAGCAGCTATTCTCCTCTCTCTCTCTAATCTCACAGGAGGCTCAGGAGCAGCAGTGGGATCTGTAAGGGGGGGGGGGGGGGTGAGCTGTGTGTCTCCGTTGACACACACAGCCTGGCTCCAGTGCAAGCACACACATCTGCCCCCATAGCAAGTGGTTTGCTATGGGGGCACACACAGTGTGGGGGTAAGGGATGGACCAAACTGTGCAATACCACTGCACAGAGCTGTAAGTATAAACTTTTTTAGGGGAAAAAAAGAGTCCAGAACCACTTGAAAATCTGGGTAGGTTAGATTTGATTTTAGCAGCTCTTGGTTGGTAGCTGATCACCTTGAACCGAACTTGTTCTGTAACGTTGAAGATCTTTTGTAACTTCTCCAAGCCACTTTTTCGGTTTCAGTGAGGAAAATACTCCCAACATTTACATCCACACGGGTGTTATAGCCAATGGTGCAGTCTTCTAGGATACGGACCCCAAGGATGGGAATATGTAACTAGAATAGGGTGGTTTCACAACTTTCATACCTCCCAACCTGTACTTGAACAATGAACGTCTGCCTTGACATATTCCATAATGAGTGGATTAACCACTTCAGCTCTGGAAGGTTTTACCCCCTTCATGACCAAGCCATTTTTTGCTATTCAGCATTGCGCTACTTTAACACTATTTGAACGGACATCTGCACGGTAATGCTGTGCCAAAACAAAATTGATATAATTTATTTTATACAAATTGAGCTTTCTTTTGGAAGTATTTGAATACCATTGGGCTTCTTATCTTTTGAGCTACAAATGTAATAAGATTGACAATTTTTAAAAAAAAAAAAGAAAAAAAAAATATATATATATATATATATATATATATATATATATATATATATATATTATATATAAAACAATATTTTTTACTTCTATAAAACATGCCCAATAAAAAGTTTAAAAAATTAAATCTCTTAAAATATTTAAGCTAAAATGTATTATGCTACATGTCTTTGATAAAAAAAAAATCACAATAAGTGTATATAGATTGGTTTGTGTGAAATTTATAGCATCTACAAACTATGGTATATATACTGGAACTTATATTGATTTTTTTAATACTAGTAACAGCGGCGTTTAGCAAATTATAACAGGATGGCAATAGTGTGACAGGCAATTTGACACTAACTGACGCTGGGGGAAACTAACCAAATGCCACTGACATCACCAGTGACACTAATACAGTGATCAGTGCTAATATGCACTGTCACTGTACTAATGACACTGGGCAGGAAGGGGTTAACATCTGGGGCAATCAAGGGGTTAAATGTGTGCCTAAAATGTGTGTATACTGTATGCTGCTTTTACTAGGGATCTCCTGTCACTGAACACAACTCTGTGTTTACATTCACAAAGCTGTGTTCGGGGAAGTTCAGAGCCGATTACCGGGTGCTGGCGGTCAATCATTGACCAGGACCTGGTGATCAACATGTACTGTGACGAATCACTGCCAGGCGGGGCGGGCAAGCTCGCCCCCTGCCCGGAAATGCAGAGTCACGTATATATACTTGATTCTGCGCAGCCCGCCCGCACTGTAGCAATAAAGTTACAGTGCACAGTCGGTAAGTGGATTAAGGTCTATGTCCACTATGTAGATAGGAATGTTGGAGGATCTCCCTGACACTCATTACAACTGAAGAAGTGGCTTGGAGAAGCAATTAAACCTCTCCAACATTACATAGCAAGTCCAGTTGAATGAGACTAACTGCTACTAGCTATACTGTGACTTGGGTAAATCAGAACCTTCACAGACGTTTTCTCATTACCGGAGATTTAGTCTTCTGATATATCTTGTTTTTGTCCCAGCAGGAGGAGTACGCGGTTGAGTCTACCAATCCTCAGAGGACCAAAATGGACAAACTAATTGAAATATTAAACAGCATGAGGAATAACAGCAGTGACGTGGACCACAAGCTCACCACGTTCATGGAAGAGGCCCAGAATTCAGCCAACTCGGAGCAGATGCTGGGGGAGATTGTAAAGACTATTTATCAGAAAGCTGTGACAGACAGAAGCTTTGCACACACCGCTGCCAAACTCTGCGACAAGATGGCTCTTTTCATGGTGGAAGGAACCAAGTTCCGGAGTCTTCTCCTCAATATGCTTCAGGTAGGCTCATTCCCTGATTGGTGTGTTGGCAAAGTGATCGGAGAAAGATTTGCTCTCAGCCACAAATGGTATATAGCAGTGGTCCTCAACCCTGGTCCTCAGGGCCCACTAACAGGCCAGGTTTGCAAGATAACTGAAATACATCCCAGGTGATATCATTTGCTGCTCAGTGATTGCAGTATTCTAGTCTGCATTTCCCCAAGGTAATACTTAAAATCTGGCCTGTTAGTGGGCCCCGAGGACCATAGATGAGGACCACTGGTATATAGGACTCTTTTTGTCTACCTGCTGATTGCCCATAGCAGTTAGTCGAATTCATGAAAACTCATACTGTGATACATGAGATGAGAACTTGGCTGCTCACCACACGAAAAAAAAAAACCTTTGTATTACCAACATTATATTATTATACAGGATTTATATAGCGCCAACAGTTTGCGCAGAAATTTGCAATATAAAGGGGAACAGTAAAATTACAATACAGTTCAATAGAGAAGGAATAGGAAGGCCATGCTCATGGAGCTTACAATCTAAAGGGAGGGGGAGGTGGTACAAAAGGTAATAGCTGCAGGGGATTTTCCAATGGAGGCGACTCAAGTACAGTTCTTAGGTGGAGGTGTGGTAGGCTGCCCTGAATAAATTAGTTTTCAAGGACTGCCTAAAGGCAGACAGGGTAGGGGCTGACCGGACATACTGGAGTAGGGAGTTCCAGAGCATAGGAGAGGTTCTGGAAAAGTCCTGGAGGCGAGTGTGGGAGGAGGTCACAAGGGAGCTAGAGAGCCAGGATGTCTTGGGAGGAGCGGAGAGGACTATTTTAGTGATATCTGCAGATGATGTCGGTGATGTAGCTGGGGGGCGATGTTGAGGATGACTTTCTAGATTGTGGTTAGTATTTTAAATTTTATATGTTGGGCAAGTGGAAGCCAGTTAAGAGATTGGCAAAGAGAGGACAACATGTTAACAAATGAATAATCAATGACAACCAGGAGCTAGATTGTATTTGTCTGCCAAGGCAGTTCTGTTGAAAATGAAATTTGAATTGGCTCCCATAGGTTTTTGCACCATTGGTGCGCACTAATCCAAATATATGGTTTGGGTAAACCAAGCCTTGAAGCAAAACTTTTTTTTTTTTAGTTTTGGATAGAATGGAGAGGGATTAGAACACCTGTCAGTTCTTTTTGTGTCTATGCCCCCCCATTTGGGAGATTCACCCTCTCTATTTGTCCCGTTTACCATTATCGTTAAAAGAAAATCCCACATTCTGTGTTGTCCCCAGAAAAGTAATAGAGGGGAAATCTTCCAATGGGGCTCTGGTGACCTTGGGGGCCCCAATGATTTCCCTTCATTTGCAGGGATATCCTCTCGCTTCCTGTTGGGCTATGGGACAGGAAGTGAAGCAAAATCTTCCCAATGGGACACAGTGAAAAAAAATCTGAGACCGGTTCTAACTAGAGATCGACCGATTATCAGCAAAGCTGATAGATCGAGGGCCGATATGCACTTTCCCCAATATATCGGAATCAGCCTTTAGATTTACCGATATTACTGATATTTCGGGAAAGTGCATGTACCGGGGTGATGACTGCAGCTAGAGGCATCACCCCAGTACCGGTGTCCATAGCCAACGGTCGGCTGTCTGAGAAGCCGCTCGGCTGTCGTTCCAAGGAGCGGGAGGGGAAGTCCTCCCCTCTCCCACCGCCTTCCGGGGTTCGCCTGGGTCTCCTGTCCCACCGGGAGACCCTGGCATCCTACCTTCACTGCCGCTGTCTGACTGGGTCTCCATTTCTTTGAATTCGGCGCTGCCGAGTACCTGGAAGTGATGTCATGACATGACATCACTTCTGGGTATTGGCGGTGCCAAATTCAAAAACTTACAGCATTCAAAACAGCCAAACTTGGCGTTTTGAATTCTTTTAAGTGCAGTTTAGGGTCTTTTAGACCCCCAGATCCCTCCACCACAGTACCTGTAGACATTAAAAAAAAAAAAAAAAATGTAATGTGCGAAAATATCGACCGATATCGGATGACCAAAAAATCGATATCGGTCGATCACTAGTTCTAACCCTCCATTGCTCTATCCAAAATGAAAAAAAAAGTTTTGCCTGTAGTTCTTCTTTAAGCTTCTTACGAGGTAGTCCTGTCCATTGTACCTTCATGTTTCCGGCCCTTCACATGTTACAAACGTCAAAGCTTCCACATCACTCAGTCTATTAAGAATATTACCAATGAAACAATCTTTCCTGCACACAAGTGTTTACATTCGGAAGTCCCCTGATAAAACACTGCAGTAAGAGGACAGCTGCGTCTCACAGTCCTGTCACTCAGAAAAACAGGTGACAGGTCCTCTTCCTGGGTCAGAATGTCCGTGGGAATTATTAATGTCCATAATTACACATTACGCTGTCAGCAATAGTGAGGCCTGCCGTATCTCTTTTCACAAGGAATGTAGAAGTTACTCTTTCATTACAAGTGTGTCCGTGTGAAACTGGCAGTAGCGGGGATGTTCTTGAGGAGTTAAAGCTTCATCTGTTTATATGAAGACTCCCCCACCGCCTCATCAACATGCTAAGGACATTTTTATTAAACCTTTCTGTTTTCATCGCATACCTTATTTTACACAAAGTGACATTATCACTAAGTCTCTGTGCTTTTCTATGGCCGATCATGGATGGTGGGAGGATCCGGTAGGGTGCTGTACATAACTCAAGAGCCCTCCGCCCTTGGGAGGGCCTATGCATATATCACAATGCAATGATGGGTGGATGTCAGTCAGGGGGAGTGGGGGTTCCCAGGTAACACTATAGGCAATGCCCTTATGCTGACCCTTCATGAAAGAACTGAAATCCAGTGAACGAAAGTGGCCGGCCAGGGGCAGTCAGGCTGGAAAGGAATAAATTGGATGATGGTGGGCATACTGTGGGCAGGAAATAAGGCAGGCTCTGTCTGACTTTGCTGCAACTTTCAGTGCAGACTGTGAAAGCTCACAGTGTGCAGTGAATTCACATTGAGCAACTTCAGTACAGGAGAGGAGACTGTACCAATGTGCAAGGCTGTCAGCAAGTCTGGACTTCAGCTTTAAGTGTGTACTTGCCTTGCCACATTGAGGCAGCTTTATACCATCTTTTTCTGCACAGGTTACAAATAAAGATGACCACTGCACAATGGTTACCAGCTAATACAGGTCACTGTTACCCGTGAGATTTGCTAACAGTTGTGTAGCGTACGGGTTGACTGCTTATTAAATTGTAAGTTCACCTTTTCAAAAAAACACCCTAAAACCTTTACACAACACAATACGGTCCCCGCTGTACTTACCTCTGTGGGGGATGAGCTGTTATTTCCTGTGCACCCAGATTAGTGATCTAGGGACACTCTTCTTTCCTTAGGGCTTCCAAGATTGATCAGGGCTATTCCAGTTGGTCAAAGTGGTCACGTGTCAGCATTGACCAATTAGTATTGCTTTGATCCATCCTGGAAGCCCTACAAAAGAACAGCCGGGAATTCACATTCTCAGACTTGCTACACTGGCTGCATGGACTGTGGCAGCTTATCATCCAGGAAGGGAAGTGCAGTGGCGACTTGGGGGTGGGGCGGGTGTCGGGTGTTCACCTTTTAATTTTTTGCAAAATGTTGAATTTACACTGTGAATAAAGTGATTCTCCAACACTCGATACTCGATTATTCCCATTTGGTATCTAGCAAAGGCAACTAGTTTAAATCCCATTTTATTAAAGCTCCTGGATGTGGGCGGCTATTTCTAGGGTCCTCTATTGCTAGGACTCAGGCAGCTTCTCAAGAAAGCCATCCAGCATCCTTCTATTAGTAAGGGTCAGGCAGCTTCTCAAGAAAGCTGTCCAGCATCCTCCTGTTATTAGGGGCGGGCAGCTTCTTAAGAAAGCCGTCCAGCAGCCTTTTCTTACTAGGGGGCAGGCACCTTTTTAAGAATGCCGTTCAGCATCCTTTTCTTACTAGGGGCCAGGGCACCTTCTCAAGAAAGCTGTTCAGCATCCTTCTGTTACTAGGGGGCACGCAGCTTCTCAGGAAAGCCATCCAGCATCCTGATAGCAGCAGGCATGCAGCTTCTCAAGAAAGCCATCCAGCATTCTTTTGTTACTATGGGGCAGGCAGCTTCTCAAGAAAGCCATCCAGCATCCTTCTAATACCATGAGTCAGGCAGCTTCTCAAGAAAGCAATCAAGCTTCCATCTGTTACTAGGGGGCAGGCAGCTTCTCAGGAAAGCCAACTAGCATCCTTCTGTTACTAGGGGGCAGAAAGCTTCTCAGGAAAGCCACCTAGCATCCTTCTGTTACTAGGGGGCAGAAAGCTTCTCAGGAAAGCCACCTAGCATCCTTCTGTTACTAGGGGGCATGCAGCTTCTCAAGAAAGCCATCCAGCATCCTTCTGTTACTAGGGGGCAGGCAGCTTCTCTAGAAAGCCGTCCAGCATCCTTCTGTTAGGGGGCATGCAGCTTCTTAAGAAAGCCGTCCAGCATCCTTCCGTTATTAGGGGTCATGCAGCTTTTTAAGAAAGCCATCCAGCATCCTTCTGGTATTAGGGGTCATGCAGCTTCTTAAGAAAGCCATCCAGCATCCTTTTGTTACTAGAGGGCAGGCAGCTTCTCGAGAAAGTCATCCAGCATCCTTCTGTTACTAGGGGGGAAGGCAGCTTCCCAAGAAAGCCATCCAGCATCCTTCTGTTACTAGGGGGCAGGCAGCTTCTCTAGAAAGCCGTCCAGCATCCTTCTGTTAGGGGGCATGCAGCTTCTTAAGAAAGCCGTCCAGCATCCTTCCGTTATTAGGGGTCATGCAGCTTTTTAAGAAAGCCATCCAGCATCCTTCTGGTATTAGGGGTCACGCAGCTTCTTAAGAAAGCCATCCAGCATCCTTTTGTTACTAGGGGGGAAGGCAGCTTCTCGATAAAGTCATCCAGCATCCTTCTGTTACTAGGGGGGAAGGCAGCTTCCCAAGAAAGCCATCCAGCTTCCATCTGTTACTAGGGGGCAGGCAGCTTGTCAAGAAAGTTGTCTGGCATCCTCCTTTGTTAGGACACAAAAGAGATTTAGTGGAAGCCACCTAGCTGTGTACTGTTGGTAGGACGCAGGTAGCTCTTGTCCAATAACATACTAGTGCGCTGTACACATTTAAATGTTAACGCAATTATTTACATTCGTGATCTCTAAAATATGGTCCACAGAACATTGGATGCAGATTTTACTGATAAAAAATGTTTCCTTTTTCTTCGCCTGTGTATGAACACCTACATTTCATATGGGCACATCGACTGTAAGTGGACACAAAGTCTCTGCTTTGAGTTTATTTGAACAAAATAATCTTTTATCGAAGTATGAAATATGGCATAGGAAAATGAATATTTGATGACAGTTCAATAAAAGGTGATTTAAATGAATGACTGCTATTATAATTGCAGACACAGTGACATGTCCAATTTCAAAGGAGCCTGACGGGCTGGTTCCTTTCAAATGTCATTTTGTGTCGTGCGATGACTTAAAGGACATTCGGCGCTCACTTCATACTTGACCTGTTAATGACAGTCACCTTGCGCCAGAGGTGAGGGCAGCAGAGTAATTTCAATTTAGATAGCAGCCATTTGTCTGTCTAAAGGAGCCCACCAATAATAAATAACCCACCACAGCGACAGATTTGCTTTAAGGCTTTCAACGCTCTTTTTATTGCTAAGCTGCCTGCTGGCTCCCACATCAATCGTCCATAGACATGCCGCCCACACGCGCGTGGGCAGTGTATGTGGTTGATGGTGGTGTTTGGGGGGGGGGGATGTGACTGATAAAATGTGTCACATGACAATGCCCGCTGTCACCGAGAATGAACATGTTGTATGAGCGATCTCTACTACATTTAGAAGTGTCAGATTGATATAAAAAGCTAAAAGAGTTTCATTAGTCACATCAGGGACTTGAGCCGATGACATGATCAGTTCAATATTTTCTTCTCCTCTAATCCTCTGCGGTTCAGTTGTTGCCGTTCATATTTAGAGCTTGTTGGTCTTTTGTGCCGTTGCTTCATACTGCAGCCTGAGGACAGATTTATCAGCAGATGGAGAAGGGTGGGGGGAGTTAGAAACCCACCACCAACTTACTCTGCTTCACTGTCATTCGACTTTTCAAAGGATTCTTCAGGTCTGAACTGTTGGGCAAAGTTGGCAAACCATTAAAAGCCTACATTTCGTTTTGTTCTAGATAATACTTCAGATACAGCTTAAGGTAGAATCCTACCCTTGTCTTATTTTATCTGCCCGGTCACAGACCATGCGGCCTGCCCCCCTGTAAGGATTCTACAGTGAAGCTGTAGCCCAGCCTATGGCCCGAGGGCCACGTGTCTACTTTTGGTGCCTTCAATGCGGCCTTTTGGGCCCAAGCAGTCATTAGTGACAGTGTTGACTTTGTAAAGGGGATGTAACTGCTGTGATCTCTGCCAGTGATTGAACACATTGCCTAGTACATACTAATGCCTAGTACATACGATGAAAAAATCGGATGAAAAATATTGCTTTCGGGGGCGATTATCCGATAATCTGATCGTTAGCGCACAGCTTTTGAATGCCGATCGCGACAGTTCCTGCAAAATTATCTGGAGGGACAAGCACAGTTTTTTTTTCTCGTATGATAACTGATTGAACGATTTTAGTTTATTCAGTACAGTATTTGTACATAAAAAAATCAAGTGACCAAGACCGCGCATGCTCAAAAATGAAAGAATACATTACAAAACAATACACTATATTAAATCATCGCAGGAAATTGTATTCTGTCTTAAGAGAATTTTCGTAAGTCTAGTAACCTGTTTGTTTTTGATCTGAGACGAGCATGCAATGAAAAAAAAAAAAAGGGACGGTCATTTGTCTGATATTCTTATTGTGTGTACCAGGCTTAAAAGAGAGATATGGGATTCTCCCCCCCAATTTATACTTACCTAGGTGGATGCAGCATCGGCGCCTCTACACTGAGAACCGAGTGATCAAACATCGGTTCTGACAGCTACCCATGCAGAGAGCTGCTGACTGACTGTCTGTCCCCTCCTCACTCACTGAAACGCTGGACTGTGAAGGGGCGGGGAGCGGCCAGCTCAGGCTCTCAGCTGCTCGCTGAGAGGCTGAGCCGGGTGTCTGTCCAGGCACCTGGCGGATCCTGACTCCGTGGTTGTGATGACGCGATGCCTGGACCGCCTCTGTGACGTCAGCAGAGAGTTGACTTCAGCCCACTCTCTGCTGAAAATAGGTCACAGGATTGCAGAACAAACTGCACTTCTGTGATTCATAGATGTACAGCCAAATGAGCTTTGGCTGTACATCTCTTTTTAAAGTGGATTTTTTTTTTTTTTTAAATAAATAACAAACATGTTATACTTACCTGCTCTGTGCAATGGTTTTGCACAGAGCAGTTAATATCTACTTCTGGGGTCCCCAGCCAGCGCTCCAGGACCTTCTTCTTCATTGGGTGCCCCCAGGGAAAGCCGCTTACCATGGGATGGGGACACCCGTACATGGATCCGAGTCCTGCTGCTGTGCCCATTGACACAGACAGCGTTACTCGGCCCCGTTCCCGTGTCACAGGATTTGATTGACAGCAATCAATCTGTCCAATGAGGAGAGAGACTGCGGTTGGATCTGTTGCGCTCATGCATATCACTGGATCTGATCGGGCTCAGGTAAGGAAAAGGGGGGGGGGGGGGTCTGGGGGGAAGCTGCATCACTGAAGGTTTTTCACCTTAATGCATAGAATGCATTAAGGTGAAAAACCATAAGGCTTTACAACCACTTTCATACACTTGATGAGAACATTGAACGAAAGATCTAATATAGTCTAATAATGAAAACGAATAGGCTACCAAAGGTAAGGATCAGATGGCAGTCGGGTGTAAATGGACAGGCGGTCCATTTACATCCAACCACCCCTAGAGGAGAGCGGGGCTGTGTCTGTGTCTGCTCTGTTTAAGTGGAGCGGACACAGATCAGACATCCGCCTGCTCAGCGGAGATCAGCAAACAGATTCACCGCTGAACAGGCCGACTCCTGGCAGAGTCCGTGTGCACTAGGGTATGAACGGAGTCCGCCCCATGTGAAAGGGGTCTTACAAATTTATTTACATTATTGATAATTCAAATTTTTTTGGACATGGGGGAAAAAAATGCCAACAAGGTAAAATAGGGGTTTCAATATTATAAAGACAAGTTTTATTTTTTTTTGTATCGCACGATATTTGTTTTCATTGTCCCTTCATTCTTCTGGTTCAGACATTCGTTTCCTGTCATGCGTGGCCTTGATCCTTCGACTGTTTTTGTACGAATGCTGTACTAATCACATGAAAAACATTTGTTGTATTATTCAACAAGAACATTTTCAGCCATGTTGCTTTGGAAAATTTCATCTGAAAAGTCATGTTCGGATGTCGGAAGCTCAGTACTAATGATTAGATTATCGAACGATCGCTCTGAAAGCGATTATTTTCATCTGATATTCTCGTCGTCTGTACCAGGCATGCCAGTCTCCTGGAGCTGGTCTCCAACTACACCTGTAGTATGCACATAGTTCCTGGCCGTTCCCTCAATTAATTCTGCAGTTTCCAGATGTCTTCAGTAGCATGAACTGTGCGGAAGGATATGTTGCAGGGCTTTGATGATGTCAGGAGGTGCAGGTGAGGGCCCCTAAAATGTGTAACTTGACCATCACTGACCCACACACTCCGAAAAGCCTGCATTTCACCTTGTTTTTCATATACCTCCCAACTTTTTAGATGGGAATGAGGAACACCTATTAGCAAAAGTATGAAGGCATAGGACACACCCCCTGCCACACCCCTTTAAAATTGTAAAACTCACAAGGTTTTTTTTTTTTTTTTTTACCACTATTCATTTATACTGGTGTTTTGAAACTTACAAATGCAGCAATTTAGAAATTGGATAAAAGGTTTAGCACTGGGAAACACTTTTTATAAGATAAATAGTGCATTTCATATACAACTATATAAATCAGACCAAAATGAGGAGGAAAGAGGGACTTTGTTCCAAATCAGGGACAGTTGGAAGCTATGGTTTTGCATAATTCTTCCGCTCCCCCTTACCGCTTAGGACGGCCCCATAGCAGATTTACTTCTACAGGGTGGCCTCCTGTGGTGCAGATTCACACACATATATATATATATATATATATATATATATATATATATATATATATATATATATATATTTTTTTTTTATAGAGTTCACCTGTTGCGTATTGGGATTTTTCATCTAAGTACTGATGTGAATATTTGCACCTAAGGACTTTTATGAACCTTTTTATGGACTTTTATTGTTTTAGATCCCATCTCAATTTTAGTTAATTGGTTTTACACCCATTTACACCTACTGTTTAAAGGTTTACACTTTAAAAAAAAAAAATTCAGCGCACTATATATTTATTTATTTGTACACTAATTTATCCTCACAGGGTAATCGGATTTAGTTGCAGCTTATTTATTCATTCATTTAATTTATCAGTGCCCCCTCCACTTTAAAATATATATATATATATACGTGATTCTGCACTTCTACCTAGGGGGTGTGCCACTTCTGCTGTGATTAACCACAGGCACTGGATGTCCTCTGGCAACTGCCGATCGTCGGTAAAACACACAGAACGGAAAGCTGCCTATATAAACAAGGCAGATCTCCGTTCTGACAGTGGGGAAGGGAATGGATTTTGTGTTCCTGCAAAGCAGGGAATAAAATCCATCACTTCCCCCAAGTAAAAGCACCTAACACAGCACACACAAACACTGGCTAGGCACACAGTTAACCCTTTCATCGCCTTTGATGTTTAACCCCTTCTCAGTCAGTGTCATTAGTACGGTGACGGTGCATATTTTTAAAACTGATCACTGTATTAGTGTCACAGGTTCCCACAATATGTCCTGTCAGTTAGTCTCTGAACCCCCCACAGTTCTGCCAAAAGTTGCTGATCGCTGCCATTACTAGTATAAAAAAAATAAAAATAAATAAACATTCCATAAATGCACTGCCTGACCACAAAAAAGTTGCCACCAAAAAAAAAAAGATCTCACACGTTGGACTGCCTTTAGCTTTGATTACGGCACGCATTCGCTGTGGCATTGTTTCAATGAGCTTCTGCAATGTCACAAGATTTATTTCCCTCCATTGTTGCATTAATTTTTCACCAAGATATTGTATTGATGATGGGAGAGTCGGACCACTGCACAAAGCCTTCTCCAGCGCATCCCAAAGATTCTCAATGGGGTTAAAGTGTAACTCCACTTTTGTTGAGAAGAAAACATTCCCCTCTGGGTGATCTCTGTACATTGCAAGGATTTTAACAAACTTTGTTGCAGATTCCGACCTTTTGTTATTCTGAAGAAATCATTGTTTGTTCCTCTGTGCTGAGTGGGTCTAATGGGAGTGGTTTCATAATTATCTATCGGCTGTGACAGCTGCTGGGCTCTAATGAGGGAATCTGCTGGGTCTGCATCCCTATAGACGTGTTCCTATTGGTAGTATATATATATATATATATATATATATGTGTATATATGTGTGTATTGTGTGTGTGCATATAGATATATATATATATATACATATATATACATGTACAGGGCTCGAGTCCTGTGGGAACGCATGGGAACGACGTTCCTGTACTTATTCTACAACAGGAACGCCGTTCCCGTTCCCCCCCCCGAGCGCCCGCCGCCTCCTGCTCTGGGATGGCGGGTCGATAAGCCCAGATTGCGGGTTCCCGACCCGCCATCCCTGAGCATCACTGTAAACTGAGCCGCACTACAGGAAGCAGAGCCGATGCTTCCTGTATAGCGCCGGCTTCTATCACAGGCGGAGTGATACCAAATGTACTCCGCCTCCGCCTGTGACAGGACACAAGAGGAACGACTCTGCAGACGAGGGAGGTAAGCAGCAGGGCCGTCATCAGGGGGGTACAGCCGATAAACCTGTAGGGGTCTCGGCTGTCACGAGGTTGCTGACACTGTCCATTCCTGTTTCTGAACATTGTAATCTTATGAGGTATGGAGTGAGAGCTGATGACCCGACAGCACCTTCGTTTGTATCCATTCCTTCTGGTTCAGAAGTCCATCTGAAAGCAGAGCTAAAAGAGATCAAAAATACTGTATCAAGAATGCTTAACATTTTTTTGCCTGATTCAGATCTCAGTTGTGACATGCTGAGTAGCCACACATTGATTCTCATTTTTTATTCTTGCTCATGTGCCTAAAAGTTTGGGACATAAAAATCCAATTAAGGAAGGGTCATTTTTACAGAAAAAATTACAATGACCATGTATGTCCAATAATATTCTATACAATACCTAGCGGAGTTTTTCTTTAAAACATATGTATTTTATGTATGCTGCATACTGGGAGAACGGAGCCATCCTCATGTTTCTCTATATTAAAATATGCTTTCTCTACTATCATTTTGTAAAGTTAAAAAGACCCCACACTGAGCTTTCATGAAGAGAAACATGGAGCCTGTGCGGGAAGTCTTTGGGTTTGTGTAATTTCACTACAAAGCCATACATTTTCCTTTTAATGATCATTTTCCTGTGATGGTAAGTAAACACACAACCGTCAATGCATGCTGAAATGTATTCAACATGGGCATGGAGAAAGTGACATCTTGGCCCTAACTAGGAAGGTTGCCAACATACCAGAAGCAGTAGACAAATCAGAACCAGGGGTCGAGTCCTGCAGGAACACATGGGAACGACGTTCCTGCACTATTTTCACAGCGGGAACGCCGTTCCCATTGCTCCTCCTGCAGGACCAGGGCAGCCAGAACTAAGAAGACAGAACAGTGCAGGCAGCGGCAGCGTCTCGCCGCTCGCGGCGCCTCTACAAACAGGCCGGCGGAGGGGGCGTGTACAGCGGCATGACGCCACGCCAGCAGAAGGAGAGTGCGCTGCACAGCAAGCACCACCAGCCAGTCACAGGCCCAGGCCTAGAGCACGCGCGGAATGGACAGGCGTGGGCGTGGCCTGACTGGAGTGCATTGAGTCGATCGGTGAGGCGGCGAGCCAAGGTGAAGGCAGCTGGCAGCAGCATATCCAGAAGAAAACTGCAGCAGTCAGTGGAGCAGGTTCGGTTTTAGAAGTGGCAGTGGCACTGTGGCAGCCTGCCTGGGAGGTGAGTCACTGGAGCAGTGAGTCTCCACAGTCCACTCACTGCACATTTGCATTCTCGTGCCACCCTCACACCCCTTACAATAAATGTTGCATTGTATTTTCTGTGAAATATATGAGCGTACGTTTTTTTTTGGGGGGGGATGCGGCGCGGGTGTATCTTGGGTGAGTTCCCACACTTTTCTCCCCAGGACTTGACCCCTGTGTATATATATATATATATATATATTTTTTTTTAGTTACCCTTTAAGAGTTTAAGGTAAGAGGGAGAGTTGGTAGCTCTTTGCCCTGTATATTACGCCTTCTAGGCCCTGACAGTAAAAATCCGCTCACGTTTCTTCTCTAATTCTACCTCCGATCGTGCTGTTTGCCCAGACGTTTCAGCAAAGTGCAGAAAACAATTTGCTGTTGTTGGCGCGTAACGACATAAAACAAGCAAACAGACGGGCCTCGCCGGGGTATTGGGCTCAGACATGCAAACCAGAGCGGCACACATGTTTCCGATCACCCGGCGGCCCCTCGCAGGCAGATGTTTTTGTTGTATCGCACAGAAAGATTAGATAGTGTCCTGCAGGATGAAAAGAAGGATTGCTTCACCAAAATGCTTCTTAATAAACAAGTTAATGGATTTCTGAAAACAGTTGGACGACGTTTGATGTTTCCTATTTCAGTTTTATAAGTAAAGAAGAATTCCAGCCGTGTGGAAAAGCGGGACTTTGAGGGGCCGAGGTAATCACGAAATATACCTAATTAACAATTTAACCAGTTTACTGATAAGCTTGAAAAGTAATGTGCTGGTGAACGCCGCCTCCATTTTGTACTGCCGATTTAAAAAGCTTGAAGCGGTTCTAAAGGCTTAAAGGGTTTTTACCTTAAAGTGGTTGTACACCATTACATTTACCCATTGAAGTGACCGGCTTCAGGTGATAAACAGAGACAATACAAATCCTCCTCCTATATAAGTTGTACCTGTTTATCTGCAGTATCTGCTCTCTACATCTGTTCAAAGCCATGCCATGACAAGGTCATCTAGGGTCAGTTATGCCCCCCCCCCCCCAAATATATGAGCATAATGTGTCTGCAAAAATCCCCTCCCCACAAAAAAAGTTCAAGCACTGATCTTCACACCTACCCACTAACCATAAATTCCCTTTGCAAGCCAATTCTCCCCAAATAAAAATCCCCTCTTTTCCTAGTACAAATCCCCCTCCAAGCAAATGTCCTCTCCCCTTCTCCAAACACAAATCCCCCCAATTCGCTCTCCTAGCACTGATACACCCCTCCCCCCAAGTTTCCCCTCCTAGCAAAATTCCCCACAATCATTCCTTCTGGCACAATTCCTCATACAACCCCTCAAATCCCCACCGCGGCCAGGGAAAGTCCATTTTTTTTTTAAAAGCTTGTGTGAGATTTCAGAAAAACAGAGGCGGAGAACTGGAATTACACACTTCAGAGCTCAGTGAGGAGAGCTCTGGGAGCTGATTGGAAGGAAGACACCCACCCCCTTCACACAGGTACAGAGCTGAGGCTGTCAATCAGCTTGAGATCCCTCCCATGTCAGCATTTTGCTCTTGGTGTCAGGAAAACTGGTCATAAGTGACTGCTGATAGAAGAGGAATGAAGCAGCAGACAGAAATTACACTTAGTGCAGTGGATTAAGGCAAGTGCACACTTTAGAGGGATATGTCTTGTTCATATTTCATGTCAGAGGTTTGCAACCACTTTAATTCTTATAATTCGTCAGCATGTACTTGACTGTTACACATTGGACAGTAGGACTTTCAAACACGATCTGACCCTCTAGACCTCTAGAGATGTTTGTAGAAACTGCTTAAAGGTGCCTGAAGGTCCTGCTTCCTATAAACATTCATTAGAAAAAAGAAAAGGTAGGTAAGGAAACCATAAAAAGAAGATACCTAGACAGATCCAGATAATGTTGCAAAAATGTTTTTATGGATTAAAAAATCCAACAATTTGATATAAATGGTAAGGAAAACCACCTCCACCACATATATGTATAAGAACAACGCGTTTCACTTGCTTGTGTGGATGCAAGCTTCCTCAGGAACCACTATTTATCCATTGTGATCTTCACAGCAGTAGTGGATGCTGAACTCGGCCACTCAGCAACCTGACAGCTTTGTGTTACACTTCAGAGTCCGGACTTCTCATCATGTGTTTCTCATTTTTATATATTAGATATAAATGTTCGATATAAATGGTAAGGAAAAAAACCCTCCAGTTGTTTGGTGGATGGTTTTTTCCTTACCATTTATATCTAACTGTAAGATTTATTAATTAATAAAAACTTTTTGGAAACGTTATCTGGATTTGTCTAGGTACCTTCTTTTTTTGGTTCCCTTACCTTTTCTTTTTTCTAGTGTTCTATTTTGGTACACAGATCCACATACTAATCAACGTATTCATGCTTTTTGATGGTTTATATATGCCATAATTCCTTCTTCGCTTATGGGATTTTTCTGTCCCTAAGGTGTTTTTTTTTTATCACATATCCTATAACACATTCATAATTATTTAGCATGGAGGGAAGAGCATGGTAATGCCTCCAGCAGCGGTGAAAAACACAAAGGGAGAAGAACATGTGACATTGTGAAGATTGGTGATTCCTGATGTTAATATTCTATCACCCAAGCTAGGAGAGCTTCGGGATGTGACAAGAACATCTGGATTCCGACGCGTTTCGGCTAGGTTTAACTGGTGCCTTTCTCAAGGGTATCAAACAATAATATTTAGTTATAAAAAAGTTACTAGTTGTTGTTTTTTTTTATTACTTTTTTTATAACTAAATATTATTGTTTTTTAGACTTGGTGATACCCTTGAGAAAGGCACCAGTTGAATCTAGCCCTGTGTATTTATAAATGCTGCGATCCACTAGTGGTTCAATTTGTCCTTCTTGTAAAGCTTAAATAAAGTATATATTTTCTTAAAACTGTCACAAAAAAGCTATTTTTTGCCTTAAAAATCCATCTATTCTTTAGGTTTGAGGAAGCAAATCAACCTTGGTATATATTCATAAGGGATGATGGAAACCTGTATAATTTAGGCCACCTAGAGAATCACATCTCTTCAGATACCTCCTGAGAATAATGGCTTTTATTTTCCTTCCTGCCTTTCTTTTTTATTTTATTTTTAAGTTGAACAGTTGCAGAAAAAAATCTAATTTACAAACACATTCCTGTAGCAGCGTCCTATTTCCAGTAATTTAACTGTCATATATTACTTTCATATATATCATAACTTTCATATATTACTGGTAACATGTAAGTGGTGATATTGGTAATACTCCACCACCACGTGTGGCAATGGTTGTTTCCTGGCTGTTTAACATCAAAGTGTACAAGAGGCGATCTTTCCAGAGTTCAGGAGACAACCGAAATATGTGTACTTCTGCATCCAATTAAAAGCCCAACCTCTTCCAAAAAACTATATATTTTTTTTTTTTTTTTTAGTTTTGAATAGGCATGGAAAAATTAGAACTTTTGTTTTAATGTTTTCTTCCTTTTCTGACTGACATCTGTAATAAATCTCCCCAGTGGGGACACAGGGAACAGAAATAACCTGAAGAGGTTTGGATGGGAGTTGCTAGATCTGGGCATGCTCCTAGTTTGGAGTAAAGTCTTAAAGTGTTACTAAACCCAATCACTATATCTGGTCTCCCACAGTACACAGAACATGGAAATGTAATTATTTTAGTAAATATAAACTGCTAAATACCTTTTCTCATCAGCAGTATATAACAGTCTTGTGACTTCTATCAGTGTCTGGCTAAAGCTTGTAGGAGGAGTTTTCATTTTCCGCTGACCCCCTGTCTGGACAGTGCTGATTGGCCCTGTATTGATCACATGCACCCTCCCAAGAAAAAATAAATAAAACACTCTAGCAATACTCACCAAACTGAGCATGTGCAGAGTGACTCCTAATGCTCTGTTCTATCAGAAAATGGTTTGAAGTCAGTGGAAGAAGGGGAGGATCAGAGAAGACAGGATCAAACAGCCTTCATACACAATGCAGAGGATTAACCCCTTAGGTTCCACAGTGAGTATAACAAGCATGCTTCACTGCATATGCAAACTGATTTTACTGTTGTGGGTTTAGTAACACTTTAAGTTGGAGGAGTGCAGTAGTTTGGTTAGGCTACTCACCGGCACTGGACAGACTACTTGGGCATCTCAGGAGTCCAGGAAAGAGGAATAAGACACCACACCAAGGACTCGTTTACACGTGGGGGGGCATTAGAACCATGTGGTTGAGCCACGCTTTTTTGACCCCAAATCACTATCCCCTTTAGCTGCAAAGGCAGCGGCCAGGGATGTACACATGCCCAGGTGCTTGCACCGGGAATTTTACCCCTATCACTTTTGGCAGACATAGCACCCAACGACTGCAACCTGTTCAAGTTAATGCGGCTGCTCTGCAAGTGCCCTGGCAACTGTGTGTAATGCATGCAGCTGTGGTGACCTGGTATAGTGATCAAGGGGTTAAAGCAGAGCGCATTTGACAGGCGGTGAGGGGGCGTTGTATAATTTCATCGCCGCCTGTTAATTGCTCTCTTAAAGCGTTGTTCCATCCTCACCCCCTCCCCCTCCAAAAATTAAAAGTCAGCAGCTACACATACTGTACACATACTGTAGCTGCTGACTTTTAATATTAGGACACTTCCCTGTCCCGGAGTCCACTGGGTGCTGCCGCCGCCGCAATGGCCAGTGAGGGAACCCGGCAGTGAAGCCTTGCGGCTTCATGGGAGGGTCCCAAATGTACAATGTACATGCGCGAACAGCGCTGCGCATTTGGATTGGCTCGGCGGTGGGGGAAGGAGGGGAGGCCAAACTTCTGAGGGACGTAGCCGTTCACCCCCCTCCTGAAAGGTGCCAAATGTGGCACCGGAGGCGGGGAAGAAGCAAATGAGCAGAAGTTCCAATTTTAGGTGGAACTCCGCTTTAAGAGAGCATTGCTAGCATAGACGAGCCCTGAAATATTTAAGTTCTGGAAATATTTATTCTCAAAACTCAAGCCAAGATATTTATGTGGTCAGGCTGTGTACCGTCTTCATCCGGGTTTAGAATGCTTTGTAACGTGAATGGACAGGATTGATAACAATTTAAAGGGGTTGTAAAGTCAGAAGGTTTTTTATCTTAATTCATTCTATGCAATAAGATAAAAGGCCTTCTGTTTGCAGCAGCCCCCCCCCCCCCCCATACTTACCTGAGCCCCCTCTCTATCCAGCAAGGTCAATGAGTGCCTCAGCTGTCCGGGTCTCTCTCTCCTGATTGGACACAGCAGCAGCGCCATTGACCCCAGCTGCTATCAATCAAACTCAGCCAATCCAGGGTAGACACGGTAACTTTTGCGCAAACCAATCAATGTACGCTTATTGGGATTTTTTTTTTTACCAAAAATATGTAGCAGAATACAAATTGGCCTAAATGTATGAAGAAATTACATTTTTACATATTTTCTTTTGTTTGTTTTTATATATATATCGGATGTGTTTTATTAAAGATAGTAAATATTGATTTTTTTTTTTTTAAAATTGTCGGCCTTTTTTTTTCTATAGCGCAACAAAATAAAAACCGCAGAGGTGATCAAATACCACCAAAAAGCTCTATTTGTGGGAAAAAAGGACATCAATTTTATTTGGGTAACGTGTCGCAGGACCGCGCAATTGTCAGTTAAATATAACTAAATAAATGCAGTGCCAAAAAACTCAATGGCATTGATTCTTTGATTCACTTATTTATTTATCACTTAATATTATTTTGTATTGCACAGTATTATACTGTATTGATGGTCAATATTAATTATGCACAGATTGGTTATATTAATACCTTTTGAGTTTTTGGCACTGCATTTATTTAGTTATATCTCTTAGATTGTAAGCTCTAACGAGCAGGGCCCTCTGATTCCTACTCTATTAAAGTGTATTGTATTTGTACTGTCTACCCCCAAGTTGTAAACAGTACAAAAGCAATATACTTCTCAAAAATGGAGAAAGATCTGGGAGTCTTGGTAGAGGATAGATTAGGCAATAGCATGCAATCTCAAGCGGCAGCTGCCAAAGTCGGCAGAATATTAGCATGCATAAAGAAAGGGATGTATTCCAGAAATAAGTCTATAATCCTTCCACTTTATAAAACTCTGGTCCGACCGCATCTGGAGTATTCTGTCCAGTTCTGGTCGCCAGTCCTCAGGAGGGATGTGTTGGAGCTGGAGAGAGTCCAGAGAAGGGCAACTAAACTAATTAGGGGATTGGAGGACCTTAATTATGAAAAACGTCTGCAATCGCTTGATTTATTCTCCCTGGAGAGGAGACGCCTGAGAGGGGACATGATAGCTAGTTATAAATTCCTCAATGGTGATCACGGCATAGAAAAAAAAGCTATTCAGTCGAAGGGATTGCATGAGGACTCGTGGGCATACAATGCGATTAGAGGAGAAGCGTTTTAACCTCAGGCAACGTGGGGGGTTCTTTACTGTTAGGGCTACAAGATTGTGGAATTCTCTACCACAAGAGGTGGTTTCTGCGGGAAGTATGGGGGCTTTCAAAAGACTCTTAGACTTGCATCTCAAGGATCAGAACATTCAGGGCTATGTGAGATGATTACAGCCACACACACCTACACAGGTTGAACTGGATGGACTATTGTCTTTATTAAACCTCAACTACTATGTAACTTTGTAAAGCGCTGCGTAAACTGTCGGCGCTATATAAATCCTATACAATAATAATAATTTATTGGATGTGTTTAGTGAAAGACACTTTGTTTTTTTTTTTTTGATTGCGCTGATTTGTTTTCTATTTTAATTGCCAGTTAAAGTATTGCAGCGCCGTATTGCAAAAAATGGCCTGGTCATTAAGGGGGGGGGATAAACCTTCCAGAGCTTAAGTGGTTAATTCCGCAAAATGGATAGTGGGAGGGTATGCCTGCTAGAATATTTTGGTAAGCCCCCTCAATACACAATCAATGGAGAGTGATTGTAACATGTATAGTCCCCGTATATACCATTGTTGGCTTTATGGCCAGGGATGGAGGGATGAAACCAGCAGAGTTGGCCTCTTGGGAAGGTTCCCAGTCCTCTGTACAGAAGGTCTGGTAGCACACTGTGGCTTGTGCAGCTCATTAGGCAGCGAAGTATATACATCACACCACGTCATATATATATAGAGCGTTCCCTGGGAGGCTCGGCCTGAGACAGGAAGCGTGTGTCGGTTTACAAAGCCAGCAGCTGTAATGAGAAAATGATAAATGGCTGTCAGTGGACGCGGGGCAAAGGGCACCAGAAAAAGGGAAATATTAGAGAGAGCGCAGGAAAACACTGCTGTGACGGCCCAAGCCTAGAAGTGAAAATGAAAAAACTGCTCACTATGAGTCAGTGAACACTATATAGGCTTCATTTATCAATCCGTGAGAGGTACAATGTATCACAGGCGTTCCTGCTGGAAGAGGAGAATCTGGTTGCTGCAGGCAACATTCCATTTGGTGAACCCTCTTCCAAGACCAAAACTTTATCCTGGATGTCTCTGGGACATTTTTTTTCAAAGGCTCAGTCCACCTAAAAGTGATATTTTATTTATAAGTGGAGCTTGGTGGGCTGGTTCAATCCAGGGGCGTAACTACAGGGGTTGCAATTGCAACCGGGCCCCATGCTCCAGGGGGGGCTGGACGGCTCCCCTGTACACCTGGATAATAGGGGTGGCGGGGCAGCATGTAGAGAAATCACTGTCCTCTTTTTTTTTTTTTTCCTCCTGTAGCTGCAGGAGGAAAATGGAGGAGATTGGCTCCTCTTTATGCTGCCCCCCCCCCCCGCCACTCCTAGTCATAGGCATCTGTAATAGTCAGTGGCATTGTAAAAAAATAAAATAAAATGATAAAAAAATAATACAATTAAAATACCAAAAAATAAAAACTACTGACCCTAGTGGGTGAACTTCCAGGATCACAAAGGTCACACTTGCGACTGGGCCCTGGCATTCCACCACCGTGGGGAGGCCCCAAGATGGCAGGAAGGGGGCCCACTGCAGAACTTGGGAGAGTAAAGGGCCCCAGGATCAGTGGGAAGAGCCCCAGACTTGAAGGGAAGGGCCCCAGCCAGGGCTCCGGGGGGCCTTCATGGTTTCTCGCACCGGGGCCCTCAAGGTTCTAGTTACACCTTTGGTTCAATCCCTGACGACTTAGGGCAAGACAGCAAAAGAAGAATGCTGGGCAAATATATCCCAACTATTCAGAGAAACGCAAAGCAGGTCAACGCAACCTCAAAAAGGTCATTAAGGTAATTGGGAGTCTACAGAGTTGTGTTTGACCTGCGCATGCAGCCTGTCTACATGAGGCCATACATCTCAGATTCTGCTGCTGTGCCATCCTCCATCTCCGCGCCCCTGCCTCCGTTCTCTTCTAGGGGACAATGATGTGTAATCCTGCTTCTGGAACTGCCTGGGATATCCACATCACATATCCCAGGAGACATCGGCTTCTACAGAGAGCGGGAGGACGGATGGAGCACCACCTCAACAGGGGGTCGGCTGCAAGAACCAGGAAGAGGCAGCCAGCTCCCGATGAAAAAAGAAAGGAGTCTCAGTCTGTCAGTTACCTTCTGGTAGGGAGGGGGGCCCATCTCCAGAGATTCTGTGGTGTTGGGATAAGTGGTCAGAATTATTAATGCAGATGGAGGGTAGTGGATAGAGAAATCACACTAGGTGCTTTGGATTGAGTCAAGTACACACTAGAGAGGAATGTTGGGGCAGCACAGTGGCTAAGTGGTTAGTACGTCTGCCTGGCAGCAATAGCGTGGTCAGTTTAAATCCCTACCACGACACTACTTGCATGGAATTTGCATGTTCTCCTTGTGCCTATGTGCCTATCGGCGCTATATAAATTCCTGCTCTGTTCATTTTTCATTTGTGATGCGTACAACCACTTTAAAATAGAATTCCATGCAAAACAGAACTACTCTTAAAAATGCTCCCTTCCCCCTCCTAACACCTATTCTCACTAACCTGTGTAAGAAAGATCTGTGTACTTACCTTTCTTCATGCCACTCTGGTCCAGTCACTTGATCTTCCCTGTGTCAGGCAGGTAAGTTAGTAATGCCAATGGCTGTTAATGCCTGGGAGTAGTGACATCACCCGTAAGCTCCTATGGCCCATCCATAGTCAGTGCTGACACAGAGGAGCCAGATCACGTGACTTGCTGGTAGCGGCCAAAATAATTACGTGTAGGAGCATTTTTAACCACTTGCCTACTGTGCACTTAAACACCCTTCCCATCCAGGCCAATTTTCAGCTTTCAGCGCTGTCACACTTTGACTGACAATTGCACAGTCATGCTACACTGTACCCATATGAAATTTTTATCATTTTTTTCACACAAATAGAGCTTTCTTTTGGTGGTATTTAATCATCTCTGGGTTTTTTATTTTTTACAAAAAAAAAGAATAAAGACAGAAAATTTTGAAAAAAAAAAAAAAGTTTTTTTCTTATTTTCTGCGAGTAAATTTTGAAAATAAATTTTTCTCCTTCACTGATGTGCGCTGATGAGGCGGCACTGATGTGCGCTGATGAGGCGGCACTGATGTGCGCTGATGAGGCGGCACTGATGGGCACTGATAGGCTGCACTGATGGGCACTGATAGGCTGCACTGATGGGCACTGATGAGGTGGCACTTATGGGCACTGATGAGGTGGCACTTATGGGCACTGATGAGGAGGTACTAATATGCCGCACTGATGAGCACTGATAGGCGGCACTGCTGGGCACTGAGAGGTGGCACTGATGGGCACTGATGGGCACTGATAGGCGGCACTGATGGGCACTGGCGGATGGCACTGATGGACACTGACGGGTGGCACTGATGGGCAGCACCATTAGTGCCCACACTCAGTGCCCATACTGCTGCCAGTCAGTGCTCATCAGTGCCTAGAGGAGCAGGCACTGATGGGCACTGACTGGCAGCACTATGGGCACTGATTGTGGGCATTGATGGGGGGCACTGATGGCGGGCACTGTGGGCACTGATGGGGGGGCAATTTGTGTATTTTTTTTACCTTTAGTAATCAGGGCACTGGTGATCAGTGCCCTGATTACATTGCTGTGTGTCCCCGGCGCTGTGAGGCTCCCCCTCCTTCCTCACACTGCAGGCTCTGTGTGAGGAAGGAGCGCCGGCGATGAGAGATGATCTCATATGTTTACATATGAGATCATCTCTCATTGGACGGCTTGATCACGTGGTGAATGGCCGCTGTGATTGGCCATTCACCACGATCTGTGATCGGCTGTGTCCAAGGGACACGGCCGACACAGATTCTCCCCGATGCGCGCTCGCGGGAGCGCGCGGGGAGAGTCTTTCTGGGAGGCCGTTTAAAAACGATGGGCCTCCCGAAAATTCAAGTTCGCGCTGCAGCCGTATATAGGCTGTAGCGCAGATGGCAGGTAGTTAAGAGTAGTTAGGTTTTGGATGGAATTCTACTTTAACCACTTGCCAACCACCTGCCACAGTTTTACCCAAAACACCTCCTGTATGGATAAACTAGTCGCATGCGTTGCTCAGATGTGATTTTGGCCCATTCTTTCACACAAACGGTCTTCAAATCTTGAAGGTTCCGTGGGCCTCTTCTATGAACTCTGATCTTTAGGCTGGCCCATACATGTGTCGAATTTCGAAAGAACATTCTTTAGCAAATCAGAAATTTTGTGTGTTTTATTGTGATTCGATGGTGCCACCATTGATTTCAAAATTTGACCGATGAAGCCTTCAAATTCACCGCATTCACAGCATTTTCAAATTTCACTGCTGGTATTGGGGTGTTTTTGGGGTGATGTGCCATTTGACCTCCAAACATGGTGTGTATTATGGCATCCAAAGAGTTTAATTTTGGTCTCATTTGGCCAGACTATATTCTCCCAGTATTTCACAGGCTTGTCTAAATGTTGTGCAGCAAACCTTAACCGCTTGCCGACCGCCGCAAGTAAATTTACTGCAGCGGTCAGCCCCTCACAGGCAAAGTGACGTTAATTAACGTCACTAGCCTGGGAGGGTCTGGGGAGCGAGCGCGCGCCGCCGGAGGCGCGCTCCCGCGCGGTCACGAACCCCCCCCCCCCGCGCGCGTGACCGGCGGACCCGATGTCCGCCGGTCACTCGGCGATCGTCGGGGGAGAGGGAGAAAGTCAGGCAGCTTGTGTAAACAAGCTGCCTGTCATTCTCCTCGGTGTAAAAACACTGATCACACGGTTCTACTATGTAGAACCGTTGATCAGTGTCCTTACACCTCAAGTCACAGCCAATCACAGTAAGAATCACGCCCTTAGGGACACACACAGCCCCTCCCTCTCAAATAAAGTTAACCCCTTCGCTACCAGTGTATTTTTACAGTAACAGTGCATATGTATAGCACTGATTACTGTAGAAATGTCACTGGTAACCCCAAAAGTGTCAAAAATGTCAGTCAAGGGTCCGATCTGTCCGCCGCAATGTCGCAGTACCGCAAAAAAAAATCGCAGATCGCCGCCATTACGCGTTAAAAAAAACAACAAAAATGACAAAAATCTTTCCCTTTGTTAGTAAACGCGATAACTTTTGCGCAAACCAATAAAAATACGCTTTTTGCGATTTTTTTTTTTTTTTTTGTACAAAGCATATGTAGCATAAAACAAATTGGCCGAAAATGTTAAAAAATTTTGATTTTTACATTTTTTTTGGGGGGAATTTCATATAAAAAAATGTGAAAAATATTGTTATTTTTGCAAAATTTACGCTCTTTTTTTGTTTATAGCGCAAAAAGTAAAAATCGCACAGGTGATCAAATACCACCAAAAGAAAGCTCTGTTTGTGGGAAAAAAAAGGACGTCAAATTTGTTTAGGTACAGCGTCGCACGACCGCGCAATTGTCCGTTAAAGTCACGCAGTGCCGAATCGCAAAATACCCCCTGGTCGTTTAGCAGCCAAATCCTCCGGGGCTTAAGTGGTTAATGAGCTTCAACATGCTTTTTCTTCAGCAATGGAGTCTTGCGTGGTGAGGGCGCATACAGGCCATGGTGGTTGAGTGCATTACTTATTGTTTTCTTTGAAACAATTGTACCTGCAAATTCCGGGTCTTTCTGAAGCTCTCCATAAGTGGTCCATGGCTCTTGGACAACTCTTCTGATAATTCTTTTCACTCCTCTGTCAGAAATCTTGTGAGGAGCACCTGGTCTTGCTGGTTATTTGTGAAATGATGTTCTTTCCACTTCCGGATTATGGCCCCAAACAGTGCTCACATTCAAAAGTTTAGAAATCCTTCTGTAACCAATACCATCAGTATGTTTTACAACAATAAGGTTGTGAAGGTCTTGAGAGAGCGCTTTGCTTTTACCCATCATTAAATGTTTCTTGTGTGACACCTTGGTAATGAGACACCTTTTTATAGGCCATCATTTGATCCTGAACCAGCTGATATTAATTTGCACTGACAAGAGGTAGGGTTGCTTTCTAATTATAAAATTGAAAAGCAGCGCTATATAAAAAGTCCAGGTATAGGTAGGGTCCAGCTGATTGGTCTCCTTGAAGTGCCACCACCACCAAAGAGAGAGAGAGAGACCCCAATCACACTGCCGCTTACCGTCCCACTAATAAAAGAAGGCTCAAAGGATCCACCAAACTGCTCCTCCTGAAATCCTCAGCAATTCCAGAAACAAGCCAATTAGGTGCGACTCCAAACAGATGGTACAAGGAAGACTGATCACTCATATATACCAGAAAAAAGCAAAAAAGAAAACCATAGTGCAACACCTAATGAACCACCATTTATTTTCTTATGCCAAATAAATGCTTACAGGTAATAAGAGTAAAAAGAGCTTATCTGCCGGAAATGTTTGACCGCCGACGAGATGACCGCTGCTTCACTCAGTAGTGACGTCCCGCATCACAGGTCCCACCCGACGTGGCGTTTCGTCCAATGTTAGCCTTCTTCCGGGGCTTTCTAATTGCTGATGGATTTCAACTGGTGTCTTGGCTTTCCATGCCTTTGTGCACCTCCCTTTCTTCATGTGTTCCATACTTTTTCCCCGTGCCATTCCAATTCATTACATATAACTTAAAGGGGTAACTCCACTTTCGTGGGGAAAAAAAAAGAGCAAATAAAGAAAAAACAATATAGCGTATACAACTGCAACACAAATCATATTGTAATTGAATGTTATTAAAAATGACCTTTCCTTTTCAATCTGCAGCTGTTGTAATTTTCTGAAAATGCAATGAAATATGGCAACCTAGAGGTGTTCTGTACACAGAATGTATGCTGACCACACCCCCAGAAACATCATTTCCTGCTTGTGTGATTGGCTCACCAATTTTCCCAGAAGTCTGCACTAAGATACAAGTCAGATTTCTGGCATCCCCTGCAACCAAAATGTCATTTTTGGTGAGATACTCCCAATAGGAACACGTCTAAAGGGATGCAGGCCCAGAAGATTTCCTCATTAGAGCCCTGCAGCTGCCACAGCTGATAGATAATTATGAAACAACTCCCATTTGACCCACTCAGCACAGAGGAACAAACAATGATTTCTTCAGAATAACAAAAGTTAGGAATCTGCAATAAAGTTTGTTAAAATCCTTGTAATATGCAGAGATCACCGAGAGGGGAATGATTTTTTCTCAACAAAAGCGGAATTACGCTTTCATTTCTGAACTTATTCGTTTAGGTTTCTTTGTATATATAGGTTGCATGGGTTGTTACCGACATGTGGTGAAAATTTCATGTAAATAGCGCCTTTAGTCCCGGTTCACATATGTGCAATGACAGACATCGCATGGGATTCAGAGCGCACTGCTCTGCAAATCACATGCAATGTCTGTGCGATGCAAATTCAGCCATACAGATTGTATGGCTTATTTGCATCACATTTGGACACAACTCACACAGGACCCTTTTTTTGGGTCCGCACCAGAATCGAATCACATAGGTGTTCACACCTATGCAATCCGATTCATGTCCGAACTGAAGGTTCGCACTGCGATATGGGAACCGATCTGGGGGTGTCGTTAACTTTGTATTGACACCCCCAGCAATTTGCATATGGCAGTGTGAACTGCCTGCGAGCTGAATGCGATGCGGGAACCCGCAGGGGATTCACAGGTTTCCCCAGCGCATATTTGTGAATCGGCACTTAGAAATAAATTTACCTAGAAAATGGTGACGTGTTCACAACTTATTTTACCCGCTGTATACAGCTACATTTGACAACGAGATAACTAACCACTTTGCCAGTGTTTCTGGCAAGTTCAAATGAATGAAAATCTATTTATAGAAAGGAATAATGCTGCAAGTAAACAAATACATTTTTTTTTTCTGTGCTTTTACCTGCAATTTTTTAGGCTCGGTTTCCACTAGTGCGACTTGCGGTGCGACTTGACACATGTCAAGTCGCACAGCAAGTCAAAACCCATTGTTTTCAATGGGGCACGTTTCCACTGCCGCGGCTTCAGTTGCCGCGACCTCAAAAGTAAATCGTGTACTACTTTTGAGCGCGACTTCCCTCTATATATGAGGGACAAGTCTAACTGAAGCCGTGGTTTACTTTTGCTACGAAGTCGTGCTAGAAGTAGCACGACTTCGTAGCCGCACTAGTGGAAACCGAGGCTAAACCTCTTTACAACCGCCCGCTGCAGGCAGCCGCTCCTGTGCGAATCGCGGTAACTACAGCGGTCGCGAGCAAGAGGCTAGGGGGCGAGCGCACACCGGCGGCGGTGCGCCCTCGCTCGTCAGCGGGGAAGCCGATGCACGGGTCAGGCTGCTCCGATTGTCGCCTGACACCTGCAATCGCTCCCCGCTGAGAGAGAAGGACGGTCGGCTGTTGTAAACACAGCTGACCGTTCTTCTCCCTGGAATGATCACAGAGCCCATGTGATCCTTCTATATAGGATCACATGTCTCTATGGTCATTCCACAAGCCACGCCCCCCACAGTTAGAATCACTCCCCTAGGCTTACATTTAACCCCTTGATCACCCACAATGTTAATCCCTTCCCTGCCAGTGTCATTTTTGCAGTAACAGTGCATATTTTTAGCACTGATTACTGTAGTAATGTCACTGGTCCCCCCAAAAGTGTCAAAAATGTCAGTCAGGGGTCCGATTTATCCGCTGCAAAAATCACAGATTGCCGCCATTGCTATTAAAAAAAAAAAAAAAAAATTACATAAAACTTTCCCGTAGTTAGTAGACGCAATAACTTTTGCGCAAACCAATTAAAATAGGCTTATTGCGTTTTTTTTTTTTTTTAACAAAAATATGTAGCAGAAAACAAATTGGCCTAAAATGTTAAAAAATTTAGATTTTTACATTTTTTTGGCAATGTCATATAGCAGAATGTGAAAAATATTGGTGTTTTTTCCAGAATTGTCACTTTTTTTTTTGTGTATAGCGCAAAAAATAAAAATCGCACAAGTGATCAAATACCACCAAAAGAAAGCTCCATTTTTGGGAAGAGAAGGACGTAAATGTCGTTTGGGTACAGCGTCACACAACCGCGCAATTGTCAGTTAAAGTCACGCAGTGCTAAGTTGAAAAAAGTGGCCTGGTCATTAACCGGTTGCCGACCGCCGCAAGTACATATACTGCGGCGGTCAGACCTGGCCAGGCAAAGTGACATACCGGTACGTCACTAGCCTGGGAGCCAATAGCGGGCGGGTGTGCGCCGCCGGAGGCGCGCTCCCGCCTCGGCTCATTCACGGACACCTCCTTGCGTGTGACCGGCGTACCCGATGTCCGCCGGTCACTCGCGATTGTCCGCTGTGAAGGGAGAAAGGCAGGTGGCTAATGTAAACAAAGCCGCCTGTCATTCTTCCCTTTGTAAAAGCACTGATCTAATGGTCCTGCTATGTAGGACCGTTGATCTCTGCTGTTACACACACAGCCGCATCCAATCACAGTAAGACGCACGCCCCTAGGGACACACGTAGTCACTGCATCTCTAATAAAGTTAACCCCTTCCCTGCCAGTGTCATTTTTACAGTAATGGTGCATATGTATAGCACTGATTACTGTAGAAATGTCACTGGTACCACCAAAAGTGTAAAAAATGTCAGGCAAGGGTCCGATCTGTCCGCCGCAATGTCGCAGTCCCGCAAAAAAAATTGCAGATCGCCGCCATTATTCGTTAAAAAAAAAACAACAAAAATCTTTCCCTTAGTAAACGCAATAACTTTTGCGCAAACCAATCAAAATACGCTTATTGTGATTTTTTTTTACCAAACATAGGTAGCAGAAAATAAATTGGCCAAAATTTTTTAAAAATTTTGATTTTTACATTTTTTTTTTTGGGGGGGGGGGGGATTTCATATAAAAAAAATTGAAAATATTGTTATTTTTGCAAAATTGTCGCTCTTTTTTAGATTATAGCGCATGATGAAAAAATCGCACAGGTGATCAAATACCACCAAAAGAAAGCTCTGTGGGAAAAAAAAAGGACGTCAAATTCGTTTAGGTACAGCGTTGCACGACCGCGCAATTGTCCGTTAAAGTCACGCAGTGCCGAATCGCAAAATACCCCCTGGTCAGGAAGGGGGTAAAATCTTCAGGGGCTTAAGTGGTTAAGGGGGCAAATCTTTCCGGTCTTAAAGTGGTTAATTTACCCGCTATATATAGCTACATTTGACAACGAGATAACTAACCACTTTGCCAGTGTTTCTGGCAAGTTCAAATGAATGAAAATCTATTTATAGAAAGGAATAATGCTGCAAGTAAACAAATACATTTTTTTTTCTGTGCTTTTATCTGCAATTTATTAAGTTGGTGACTGGGTCTCTTTAATTGCCTCAATGCATTGCATACATCATGCTTAGGAGAGGGGGAATGAAAGCAAGCTGTGTATCCTTTCCTTGGCTGTCAAAGGGTTAAATTGGAGTGGTGACAGCTAAGAAATGGTTGTGTATGTCTGGTATAGATCTCCTCATTTGAATATCGGCACAAATCAGGTAAGGCTGGACCCCTGTAAGATGTAAAATTCTCAGAAAACGGTCCATCAATATTTGGGGGACTGACCCTTTAACACCTAGAGACAGGACACATTTGCAGCGCCGCTGTCCCCGGCTGCTCGGTTTACATCCTGGAGAGTCTCCTAATTATAAATTCTGTGTGTAGCAGCGGGGATGTGTGTGTTTATTGCTGCAGAGTCTCCTGAGGGATGCTAGATGGGGGGGGGAGAGGATTTCCGCCAGGCAGTCCAGCAAGTGAGCGCTTCATACCAACCAAGGGCTGGGAACCTCGGCTCTGGCTTTTTCCAAGGCTGCCACTCTCGGAGGATTGAGGCCCAATGTAATTCCGTACCAGTAAACGAATTACTAGTAAATTATGCATGAATCAATGATAGGGACATGTTATGTACACATGTTGTGAATATTAATATTGAACATATTCATCAACATGCACTGGAAATACACCCGCAGAGTGATTGGTGAATACACTTCTGTTTGCCTTTGTCCCCGGTGAACGTATGGTATGGGTAATGATTTTATAGATAACTTTTTAGGTGGATGGACACCCTAACTAAGTAATATTTAGCTTTTTAAAAACCCTGCGTAATATGAACGCCTTTTTTAAATTATAGCCCAACCGCGGGCAAAAAAAAAGTTTTCCCATGCAGTGGGGCTTTTGTCTAGGGCACAGTTGTCAAACACGAGGCCTGCGTGCTGAATGCGGCCCCCAGGCCATTTCATGTGGGCCTTGCACCTCTCCTGCAGCTGCAGCACCCCCCTTGTCTCTGCCCCCACCTTGTCACAGTAGTCGGCAGCAGAGAGGACAGAACTCCTTTGCCAGATCCAGCGCTTCTCTGTGCAGCTGCAGAGAGGCTTGTCTTTGCCACCCCCCCCCCCCCCCCCTCTAAGCAGTCTGCAGCATAGAGGAGGGCAGAACTCCTACAGATCCTGCACCTCTATGTGCAGCTCCAACACCAACTTGTCTCTGCCTCCCCTGGTCTCCGCATTTAGCAGACTCTGGAAGCTGACTCCAGCCCTCCTCTGGTCCTCCTCCAGACCCTGTACTTTCTTCTTCCCAGATCCACCTGCATCTTTTTCCTGGCAGCAGCACAAGTGCATTCAGCAGACTCTGAAAGCTGATTTTAGCCCCCCTCTGGGTCTCCTCAAGACCCTTTACTTCTTCCCAGATCCACCCGCATCTTCTTCTTGGCAGCAGAACAAGGTAAGGGGGTTCATTGTGGTGTAAGGAAGAGTGAGTGACTCTTGACTTTTGAGGGTGGGGGGCTCTTGACATCTCATATAAGGGTGTAAGGGGGCGTAGGTTGCTCTGGACATCTAATCTTACAGATATGACCGGCCCTTTGAGGGCAACCATATTGCTGATGTGGCCTGTAATAAAATTGAGTTTTGACACCCCTGGTCTAGGGGATTGGAGAAAGCTTATACTCACCCAAGGTTCCACTCCACTTGCAAACGGCGCTCCCCTACCATCCTCTGTGGTGGACTGTTCCCGATGTCAGGAACAGTCCACCGCACTAGACCAATAAGGGGCAGTAACCACAGGTACCGGTCTTGTGCAGGAAGGATCAGAGGATTAGGTAAGTATATCTCTGTTCTCCTAGACAAAACAAGCAGTTGACCCGTGCAGGAACACTCCACCGCAGGATCATGGGGGAGCACCGTTAGTAGGTGGAGCAGAGGTTTCGGCGTGTATAAGATTTCTTCAATCCCCTAGACAAAAACGAACAGTTGACCTGTGCTGTGTGGGCACAGCCCCACTGCATGAGAACTTTTTTTTTTTCCCCCCCGATTTGTCCTTTAAAGGAGTTGTAAAGACAGCATGATTTTTATCTTAATGCATTCTTTGCATTAAAATAAAAAGCCTTCTGTATGTAGCAGCCGCCCCAGCACCCCCTTATACTTACCTGAGCCCCATCTCTATCCAGCGATGTCCACGAGTTACTCGGCCATCCGGGCCTCTCCCTCCTCTTTGGCTGACAGACAGCCGTGGCACCATTGGCTCTCACTGTTGTCAATCAGTTAGCCAATCAGGAGTGAGAGGGGGCGGAGTCGAATGGTAGCTACGTGTCTATATTGACACTTGGAGCTGCAGCTCGGCTCGAGTGCCTCCATAGCAAGCTGCGTGTACCAGGCTTTCTTCACACCTAACTCCAGCGCCCATTTTGACTTTGTGACTGCAAGTAATGTCCAGAACCGCTGTGAAATGCCCCAAAACTTTGAGTCCAAAACAAACATGGTACACATAGTTTTAGGAAACAGCGATCAGCAAACAGGAACTTTCTCCAGGCACCCTGGACTTGCAAACAGCTCTGGAGAAAAGGAATAATACCATAGATAGGCCCCTTTCACACGGGCGATCCGATCTGCCTGTCGTTTTTTCAGACGGACCTGATCGGATGCTCCATGCATCCCTATGGGTCAGCGGGGATATGTCCGCTGACACTCGCTGCTCTCCGATCCTGTCCGTGAAATCCAGACGGATGGAAACCCTTTTTTCCATCCGTCTGGAGGATCGGATAAGAATGGACAGGTGGTCTATTCTCATCCGATCTGCCTATAGAGGACAGCGGGGATCTGACAGCTCCATCTCCGCACACAGAGTGCAGACGGAGTTGCCATCCGCCTGCTCAACGGGGATTGGCGGATCGATCCCCGCTGACCAGAACAGACTTTGTCGAGCGATGCACCCGTGTGAAAGAGGCCTTACTCTTTTTTTCTTAATTTTTATAAAACCTTCTATGCCCCAACAGTATAGATTTTGATATGAAGGTTCTGGGGGGGTTTAGTAGAGACTGCAGCTGACTTGGTGGTCCCATAGGGCAGTGGTCCTCAACCCTGGCCTACAGGGCCCACTAACAGGTCAGATTTTAGGTATTACCTTGGGGAGATGCAGACTAGAGTACTGCAATCACTGAGCAGCAAATGATATCACCTGGGATGTATTTCAGTTATCTTGCAAACCTGGCCTGTTAGTGGGCCCTGTAGGCCAGGGTTGAGGACCACTGCCATAGGGCATGAGGTTTTTGGAGGGAGCTGGGACAACTGTAAGGGTTGGTGATGTCTCAACCAGACTGGTGGTTTTGCAGGATCAATGTGGGAGACTGAAGGCTCTGCAGAAAGGTAGGGTCTGCTGCTTGGAGCTGGGGGGATATTGTGGGAGATTGGCAGGGACTAAGGGCTCTTAAGGGGCCTGGGGGGACTGTGAGTGGTTGAGAGGCACTGTGGGAGGTTAAGGGATCTCTGCAACTAGTTGGAGGCCCTGGAGGAGGAAGGCTGCATCCTTGGCAGTGGGCCACAGCCCTAAGGTTGAGAACCACTACTCTAAAGACCTGTATAGAGGCAAGAAGAGACCAAATCAACAGTGGGAGTGAGCTTGAAATTCAGAACTATTACATATATTGCGGTGGTGAGATGATCCTGAAGTTAAGAGATTTGCCCTCTTTATCCTGGTGACCATTTTTACGGAAACAGTAAGTGATGGGAAATGCATCACTTACTGCTCGAGTTGAGGGGAGATCTTCGGAAGGCACACCTGTTCCTGTGACGACTGTCCCCCACTCTATCCAATTTTTTTTTGTTCTAAAGGACTGGCACTTCTCTTAAACTCTTAACATTTGAAGTTATGTAATGGATCAAAATAGCGTGAAGAATATGAGCTTTTGGACTTGAGGTTTGTCTGCTGTTACCCGAAGAACCTAGGTCTCCGTAAATCGTATTAATCAGATCTGGCTGACGATGGAATAGATTTTTTTGGCGACTCCTCTGCTGTTCAGACGCATATTTAAACGCACAGTTGAACTTCAGGCCTTAACTTCTTGACACTTAACACATTTGTCCTCCATATTTACTGAAAAAATATTATGTTCCTTTTCGCATACGTCCTCCACCCAAAGAAAATACCAGAAGTGAGAATCGTTTTCTTGAAAACAAACATAGACCGGGGCAAAATAAAAAAGGAAAAGTTTCTCAAGCTTACAATTTACGCCACGGAGACCAAGTGTGACTCGCTGTAAATTTCCCCGAGAAGCTACAGGGGTGAACTAGAAAAAGCTGTAGCAGCCATAAACCTAAAATAATTGATGTGGAAAGAACACTCACAAATAGTCTAACCCCCACTCCCCTAGAAACTCTGATGGTTTGGTGTTCATATTTGTCCACCATGCCACCTGTTCTCCTATATTAGTGTTTTTTATTCCTCCCCCACTACCTGTCCTCTTTCCCCTTTTCCCTCTCCAAAATTCAGCCAGGGCCTTTCTCTTTGACAAATCTCTTTTTCTCTTACGTCCTCCGACAGTCGCCGCCTCCTCTAAGTCATCACTGTTGGGTATTGACTTCCGCTCCGCAGGAGTAGCTAGGCATATAGACTTACTCAAAAAACAAAAGGCATTAGCATATACACACCTATGGGGGCTGTCCCATCTGGTTAAAACCCCCCTGCAGTGACCACTCCCAACTCCGTTTTAATCTGCCTAGCGTCAGGAGTAGTTAGGCTTCCCTGTGCTGGGGCTACAGTCTCAGCCTATCTAAATCTTTTATTTGATTTTCTTTAAAAATGTCAGTTTTTTCTTACTTTACTAGCTGTTTATTTTGTCAGCTTTAGTTTTAGTCGACTCTTTGGAAGAAGATGGATCATGCGGTGCTGGGATTCGGACTGACCGCCCTGGTTCTTCAGGGCAGAGGGTCAGATGTACCCCCAGCCCGCCATTGAGCGTTCAGCTATGGTTCGCCCTGGCATTATGAACGACCCATCCCTGTTGGGGGGTATTGACCAGATGGGACAGCCCCCATGGGTGTGTATATGCTAATGCCTTTTGTTTTTTGAGTAAGTCTATATGCCTTGCTACTCCTGCGGAGCGGAAGTCAATACCCAACAGTGATGACTTAAAGGAGGCGGCGACTGTCGGAGGACTCGGAGAAAGGAATTTTACAGGTAAGATTTTACAAAAATTCAGTTTTTTTAGATTACAGTGAATCGATCACTGAATTTCACAATTTAAACTCCCTGTCAAAACGTTAGTCACCCCAAAATCATCATGTGCGTAGCAGAGGGCTAATTTTGTCTCTGCCTTTGGAACTCTGAAGCTCCCCTGCTATCCAGTGGGTCACCTCTCTTTTGGTCACTGGAAGGCAGAATTTGGTCTTATAATCACCACTAAAAGTAGTGGTGGTTACTTGTAGTTGGTGTATCTGGGGTCAAAATATAAGAACAAAACATTCTCTAAAATACATACACGCTTCCTGATGTTTTGTCTCATAAAAAGTGCTCCAAGTATAGAAGAATACCCAATGATCTGCCAGAAATACAGTGATCTTTTTACTTTCTGTTAGATCTTACAACAAGGTCCCCCTGCCATGTTTAAATCCCAAGCTTTGTTTTCAGCCATGCCTGCTGGACTACAGAACACAGCCTACCCCATGCTATAATTTATTGCACTCTACATGCATACATTGATTTCTTTCCCACTAAAACTCCCAAGAGCCTTCTCACACACTATATGTAGGAAAAAGGCTCCTGAGGGATGTAGTTCTGGGGGTGTGCCTGCATCTAGTGCAGGGGTCTACAAACTTTTCAAACAAAGGGCCAGTTTATTGTCCTTCAGACGTTTTAAGAGCCGGTTCACACTGAGGCGACACGACTCCTTACTACTTCGGGGGCGACTTGTGCATTACCATGCACCACGACTTCGGAGCGACTTGCAGGGACTTCACATAATGGAAGTCTATGCAAGTTTCTCCGAAGTCGCCACGAAGTAGTACAGGACCCTTTTTCTAAGTCGGAGCGACTTGTGTCGCTTCTATTAGAACGGGTCCTGTAGCGGTCAATGGACCGCGAGGGAGCGCGATTTTCAGCTGACAAGTCGCGCTAGTGTGAACCGACTCTAAGGGGGCTGGATTGTGGCCAGTGGAGATAGAAAATGTCCCAGGCCCAGCATCAATGGGAATAAATATGGCCTCTGGATTGGTGGTTAGTAGGAGGAGTAGTGCCCCATTGGTATAAGTGGGAGGAAAAGTACCCCATCATTGGTATCAGTGGAAGAAATAGTGCCTCGTTTTTGGTATTAGTGTGAAGAATAGTACACCGTCATTGATTCTGGTGGGAGGAATAGTGCCCCACCATTGATATTATTTGGAAGAATAATGCCCCATCATTAGTGTCAATAGAAGTAGCTATTCCCCTCCATTGGTGTAAGTAGGGGTAATAGGGCCCGAATAGCTGAATGAAGGCTAGCAAAGGGCCGCAGTTTGGAGACCACTGATCTATAAGAAATGATCTCCCAGCAGCTGCCCCTGAAATAATTTTACTGTCTTGGTGATGACATAACTGGGTGTAATAAAGTGGCTTTGTGCTACAACACAACATAAAAAGACTAATGCTGGAACAAGAGCTAAAGGGAGAGAGGGTGGTTTGGTTAATGTCTAGATATACAATTCAAATATTTTAGGCTATTTAGTAATTTCTTTTTCACTGAAAGATCCTCTTTAAGGGCTGTATGTATAACGGTGATACAGTTATGGGCACGAGGAGGTGATGTAAGAAGGACTTGGACAGCTACACTGACACTTCTACCGCAGATATATCGGGTGCTATGTGATTAGCTGCATCCATCTCCTGAATTGCACCATTGAGTACCTCGGCGCCATTGAAACCCTCATAAAAATAAGTCTCTTATCCCTTGTGCTTGTGGCCTAAGTGGCCCACACAGCTGTATACCCTGCTGTTAATCAGCTACTGATAGCTGACATTTGGGTCTTGGATGACACAGACCTGCCGAAATCCTCGTTCTCTTTTTAGAAGGGAGTTGTCTTCATTGCAAAGCGTGCATAGCAAAGTATTTATTATTAGAGGGGAGCATGGCGGTGGTTGTAACCTCACACTGCTTTCCTTAACAACCGTTTCCACCAACAGACTCGACATAAGGATGTGCGTCTCGCACCTCTCTCCTTGCTGATAAAGCAGACTGGCTCAACTCGGATGCTTGGATCCGATCACCCAAGGCAGCCATTCCATCTTTTCAGAGGTGGTAAAGCAGGAATGTCTTTTACTTTGGTTTGTTTACTTCCGCTTTATGTGGTCAGGATATTTTCTGAATTGCTCAGTGTAGTGCATTGAACCATTGGCTCCTGCCCCAGAGAAATTTACAGTCCTACATCCCTATTACAGTTAAGGAGACACACAGACAGAAGCCAGGGGTACCTGGTCCAGAACACAGTAAATCTGCCATTATGTGGTAGGAGTAATTGGATATTCATATAGCAATAGAGGTGTCACGGCAGGAAAACTAGGTAGCCTCCTTCTGCAATTTGAGGTCATCTCTCTGTATTTTGATCTTAGCTTCATATCGAAAAATACTGATCTCCTGAACTTAATTTATTTAAAGATTTCAGTTATGTCTCTCCTTTCCTTTCTTTCCTTAAGACTCTATATATCAGGTGCCTGCAGTCTCTCCTGATATGTTTATCCTTCAGACCTTTCACCATTCTTGGTGCCTGTCTTTGGGCTTGTTCTGTCCTTTCAATATCATTTTGGAAGTGAGGTCTTCAGAGCTGGACATGGTATTCTTTACGAGGTCTAACTAAAGATCTACATAGAGGAATCAGAACCTCCTTCCGCCAGCTAGTGACCCCTCTAGTGATAACTAAAGATCTATATATGGTAATTAGAACCTCCTTCCCCCTGCTAGGGACTCTCCTAGTGATATCTAAAGATCTATATTTGACAATCAGAACCTCCTCCTCCTGCTAGTTACCTCTTTAGTGATAACTAATGATCTATATATGGGAATCAGGACCTCCTTCCTCCTGCTGGGTATCCCTCTAGTGATAACTAAAGATCTATATAGAGAGGGATCAGAACCTCATTCCTCCAGCTGGTGATCTCTCTAGTGATAACTGAAGATCTATATATCAAAATCGGGACCCCCTTCCTCCTGCTGGTGACACCTCTAAATATAACTAAAGATCTTTTTATGAGAATTAGAACCTCCTTCCTCCTGCTGGTGACCCCTCTACTGAAAACGAAGGGCCTGTAAAGAGGAATCAAGACCTCCTATATCCTGCTGGTGATCCCTCAAGTGATAACTAAGAATCTATATAGGGTAATTAGGACCTCCTTCCTCCTGCTGGGGATCCCTCTGGTTATGCACCCTAGAATGGTATTATCTTGCCACACAGCACCACCCTTGCCCTACTGCCAGCACCCCCAAATCATTTTTCTCTGTAGTATTGGAAAACATTGTACCCTCACTGTTGTATTCGGTCAGAGGATTTTTTTCTGCCTAAGGCAGCCAATAGATGAGTTAGAATTTTTTCAACCAGTGGGTTGAGCAAAAAAAAAAATAACTCAATTCCCCCATCCACACACTCGATGTGGATGGGGGTAATCTCTCTGCTAAGCTATTGTATTCTGACAGTGGGGAGAGTTCCCCACCTTCAGAATACACTGATCAGTGTTGCAGGCTATATCCTGTAGTGCTGATCAAATGGGGAAAATCCGACAGGGTGGTTGCACAGAAGTCGATGTACTTCTGTACAACCAGCCTGCCCATACATGTATTGTAATTCATGCAGTCCCTGCTTAACCAACCGAATTTCAATCCATGTATGGCTGGCTTAAAGTGTAAATCCACCCTAACACTAAAATCCCTGCATCTACAGACTTCCTCGATCTAACACTAACCTATCTAGCCCTGTAAAGAAGAAATCCATATACTTACCTTTTTTTTAAGCTGATCTGACCTGATCCCATGCTGAGCTGAGAGCCGCGGCTTCACTGTGGAGGCGGGTGCAGAAGACACATGCGACAATGGAAGCTCCATACTATTTCTATGGGTGACATCACTCCCCATTCATTTCACAGCCGTTGTCGGCTGTGTCCTCTGCAGAGCTTCCGCCGCTGGAGACCGGACCGGATCACCTTCAAAAAAAGGTAAGTATACTGATTTTGTCTTTACAGGGCTAGATAGGTTGGTGTTAAGCAGGGTACACACTAGTAGAAAATCTGCCGAAAATTCCCGCCCGATGTGAAATCGTCCGATTTTCAGCAGCCGATGCCGACATTTTCAATGAAAAAAAATGGAGGGACAAACACCAAAATTTTTTTCGTCCGTCCCCAGACGACCGATTTTCGTTTAATGTGTATGCAGTACGTCCGTGAAAAATCGGATACGAAAGACCGCGCATGATCTGAAGTTCCTGACAACCCGGAAGTCTAGGAAAAAATTTGCCAAAAAAAAGAAAAATCGGACGACAAATTTCGTGAACATTTATGCACTGTCGACTAAAAACGGTAATGACCGCTGAGAAGACAGAGAAAAATCGGAGGATATTTCGTCCGATTTTTGTCAAGTGTGTATGGGCCTTTAGATCACAGATGTGTGTAGATGCAGGGATTTTGGTGTTAGGCTGGACGTACACTTTAGGTGTATTGTTTTGCATTTAAAAACCTTGAACTTCAGCTTTCACTGCTTTGACCAATCTTTCAGCAAAACCAAATCATGTTCCATGTTACGAAAACCTCCAGGATTATCAACCATACTGCACACATTTGTGTCATCAGCACTTTGTGTAAAATGCTATCAATGTATATTTAGCCATTTGGTTACTGTTTTTTTTAAAAGGCTGACAACATTTACATATGGATATTGCATAGTACTACTTATTTTTTATGCACAATAGACGTAATGGATATAATTATCATGGTGCCATGAAGTCTGAGATGAGTGGTAATTGTTCGGGTTACATTGCTAAAGGTATTATTTGTTGTCAAACGGCCAGGGTGGATATGTTAAACAGCATTACACGGTATGTGGGTGATAGATGGTGTTGAAGGCGCCAACCCAGTTCAGGGATACTTGTTCCGGTTTGACATAGATGGGCTCTTCCAGCTGTTCAGTTGTCCAAAATGTGTATCTCACTGTCCTTGAAAACTGTCCCTTTTCTTTAGGCCTCTACACACTGGATGTTTTTGCATCTTTAAACTCCCCTGCATGTTAGCCTGTGTCCATGCACACCTAGGCTTTTAGCAGCATTTAGTGGCAGGGGCTTTTAAGCCTGGGACACACCATTCGTTGTTTTTTTTTTCCGTTAAACCCAACAAGGCTGAATGAAAGAAAATGAGTGTAGAGGGAGCCACTGTATTAACTATCTGATGTTAGTACAGCAATTTCCCCTGTTGTGCTATTGCGTTCTGACAGGGAGACGCCCCCCATCCCCCCTATCCCCCCCCCTTATCCCGAAACTTCCCCCCCCCGCCGCCAGAACACTCCAGACAGCAGTCTCAGCCATTGGCGTTGATCTAGAACCGATTGGCAGACCTTATCCCTTCGATAGAAGCCGGTCTGGTTTCAGTACACATGGTGTCGCCCGACATTGTGTACGAGACTTTAGAGGCAGGAGCAGCAGAGTTTTGCCAATAAAAACGCTTAACGCTGCTAAATGCGTCTAAACGCTAGGCACGTTTAGAGCTTGAACATTCATTTCAATGCCTAGAATAAATTATTATTCTGGCCAATGAAATGAATTATAGCCCAAGCGCTTGATGTCTGTAAGGCTCCATGTACACGGGACGTTGTTAAAAGTCCCTTTGAATGCTGGAATTTTTAGGACGTTTGAAACGTCCGTTCGGTCGCGTTTGTACCCGCGTTTAGCGGGCGTTTAGCGGCGTTTAGGGGCGTTTGCGTTTAGAAGCGTTCCTAAAGGTCAAAAAAATTATTCCCCTTTAAAATGGAAAAACGCGAACGCTAAACGCGGGTCATCGCGTTCGGACGCGTTTAGACGCGTTCGGACGCGTTTGTGCGTTTAAAACGCCGGGAAACACACGTTCGAACGCAAATAATTGCGTTCTACAAAAAGTCCCTGAACGCAACTGCCTGCAAATGACTGTAAACGACCTGGTGTACATGGACAGATAAGATAAAATGTAGATGGGTTCAGGGGCTTCTGAAAAAAACGCCCAACTGCTCCTAAACGACCATTTCCAGCGTCCCGTGTACATGGAGCCTAAGGGTGCATAAAAGCTTGTAAAAGCTTTAGACACTTTTCCAAGCGTCAGGCTTTTTTTCTGCCAGAACATTGCTGCTAGGAGGAAAGGCTAGTAGGAGAGCTTGCAAAAGGCCTAAAGTAGGCTTTGGGACTGACATTTTCATCCTTGTTAAAGGGCCCGATCACACCAGGTTCAGTAGGATTGTGCTGGGCAACTGTTCCAGCACAGTCCCACTGCAAGACAAGGCGAAATGCCTTGTCTCTTACCAGGCCTGTTCACACCACAGTGTTGCATTGGTTTGCTCTGAACAAAAACTATGGCATGCTGTACCTTTTTCAGCCTTCTTGCGAGGCCATTGGTGTAAGTGGGCTCTTATGGCACTTTTCCACTGCAAGTACCGGCTCGGCTCCACTTGGCTCAGTTTGCTTTTCCACTGCGTGGCACCTTTCAGCACTGTATAGGCTCCACTCGGCTCGGTTTGCTTTTCCACTGTTGTAGTACTTAGTACTAAGTGGGTGGGATTACAACGATTCTCTGACCAATCAGTGGCTAGTAATGACAAACAATGCTGCATGCAAAGGATTGTGGGATATGGTATCGGTACAGCCTTCTTGGAACCCCAACCGAGGTGGTACTGTTTAATTGAGCCGTACCGATGCCGTACCATGTAGTGGAAAAGCGCCGCTGTACCAAACTGCACCGAACCGTTCTAACCCGTAACATGCGGTACCATGTAGTGGAAAAGCGCCAAACCGATCCGTACCATGCAGTGGAAAAGCGCCTTTACTTAGCCAGTCACCGACCTGTAACAAGTGTAAGATACCTGATGTAGCGAGAGGGAGATGAGTATGACGGCCCCACATCCTGTACATGCAAACACAGGTCACTTATGACAGCCTGACAAGTTTCCTTTAAAGTGGTTGTAAAGGTAAAAGTTTTTTTTTTGTACCATAATGAATTATCTGTATCAAAGAAAAAGCCTTTCAATAGTAGCTCCCCCTCCAGCCCACCTCTAAATATGTACCTGAGCCCAATCTCGATCCACGCTGTGCCCATCTGCAGTAGCTCTTCTCCCCTCTCCCCACTCTCAGGCTTGGCTGAGAGAAGAAGGAAGCCATTGGCCTTTGCTGCTGTCAGTCAAAATCGGTGAGCGATGGGCCAAGCCATGCTGTATGTCTAACGCACACAGTTCGGCTCGGGATCAAGCTCACACAAGTACCCTCATAGCAGAGTGTCAACAGGAGACCCCAGAAGAGGAAGTTCAGAGCTGCTCTGTGCAAAACGATTGCACCAAACAGGTAAGTATATAAGGTTTACTGTTACTTTAAGTTTAAAGGGACCCTGTTGCTATATGAAAATCTTTCACAATAAGAATTCCAGTAAAAAAAAAAAATATATAATGTAAATACTTCCCTTTCCTGCTGCTTTTTCTTCCGAGCTCCATTTCCGACCCAAGAAATGTCCCTCCAAAGTCTGCAGGGAAACTGATGTTTCCAGGAGTTTTAATCTCCTGGGTCCCCCGCAACTCTCAGTGGTTTCTCCTGCTAGCCTCCATCCACTACTGGATACAGTAATGTGGTGAATTCAGCGAGATAAACCAGTAACAGCTGCAGGGGGACTCCTGGACAACGCAAACAAACAATTTCACAGCATACTTACCAGCCAGTCTGCAAAACAACCAAATTGATCCTGTCTAACTATTCACGTTAAAAACTGAGGGTTTTGTTTGCACACACTAGGAAGTATTTGTGGAAGCTTCTGTGCCCACATCAGGGCACCTCTGTATACTGCAGTCCTAATTCTTTAATTTGTAGAGTCTCCCAAGTGGGAGCACATATAGCAGTGGATAGATTAAGGGCAGGTGTGTCTAGAGGGAGCCTACCCCTCGTTAAATGCACAGGGACACACGTGATCCCTAACAAGAGCTGAAGGCAACCATTGTGTCTCCACACCTGATTCAACCAACTGTACAAAAAAGTGGCAACCACCCCAACCAATAACTTGCTTTTGCAGTAAGGTGCACAACGAAGGGCAAAGCACATCACAAACAAACTTGTCCGTTTCCCAGCACCTAGACTCATCGGTTTCCTAGCAGATTTCGGGGGACTATTTTTCATTAATGGAGTTTAGCAGCATGGACAGCCGGAAAGGTGAGTATTTACTCGTCATTTACAGGTATGTCTTTTTGGGAAATGTTGATATAGTGATATGGTCAATTTAAAGCTCCATGTGCTCCCTTTTGTTTTTCCATTATAAGTTTATCTTCTGGGAGTTAGGCAGCAGACCAACATTAGTCCTCTTTGTTGTCAGTGGGAGGAATAGTGCCCCATCGTTGGTGTCAGTGGGAGGAATAGTGCCCCATCGTTGGTGTCAGTGGGAGGAATAGTGCCCCATCGTTGGTGTCAGTGGGAGGAATAGTGCCCCATCGTTGGTGTCAGTGGGAGGAATAGTGCCCCATCGTTGGTGTCAGTGGGAGGAATAGTGCCCCATCGTTGGTGTCAGTGGGAGGAATAGTGCCCCATCGTTGGTGTCAGTGGAAGGAATAGTGCCCCATTGTTGGTGTTAGTGGGAGTAATAGTGCCCCATCATTGGTGTTAGTGGGAGGAATAGTGCCTTATTGTTTGTGTCAGTGGGAGGAATAGTTCCTCATTGTTGGTGTCAGTGGGAGGAATAGTGCCCCATCATTGGTGTCAGTGGGAGGAATAGTGCCCCATCATTGCTATCAGTGGGAGGAATAGTGCCCCGTCATTGCTATCAGTGGGAGGAATAGTGCCCCATCATTGGTGTCAGTGGGAGGAATAGTGCCCCATCGTTGGTGTCAGTGGGAGGAATAGTGCTCCATCATTGGTGTCAGTGGAAGAAATAGTGCCCCCATTGTAGGTATCAGTGGGAGGAAGACTGTCCCATCATTGGTATCGATGGGAGGAATTGTGTCCCATCATTTGTATCAGTGGGTGGAATAGTGTCCCATCTTTGGTATCAGTGGGAGGAAGACTGTCCCATCTTTGGTATCAGTGGGAGGAAGACTGTCCCATCTTTGGTATCAGTGGGAGGAAGACAGTCCCATCATTAGTATCGATGGGAGGAATTGTGTCCCATCTTTGGTATCAGTGGGAGGAATTGTGCCCCATCATTGGTGTCAATGGAAGGAATTGTGCCCCATCATTGGTGTCAATGGAAGGAATTGTGCCCCATCGTTGGTATCAGTGGGAGGAGTTTGCCCTTTTGATGGTGTTAGTGGGAGGACATTGTTGATGTCAGCAACAGGAATCATGGCCCATTGTTGGTCTCCAAACTGCGGCCCTTTGCTTGCCTTTCGATTCACTGACACCAAGGTTTTAAACAACTGATGAAGCAACTTCTGAGGGTACCATTGTCTTTACATGCATGTAAATGTAGCTTTTTTTTTTATTTGCAAAATACCTTAAAAATTCCCAAAATGTTATTTGACCTACGGAAGGAACGTAGACAGCACACAGCCTTCACCCATACTCTGCCGTCCAGGACGAGAGCTCCCAGTGTATGATTACTTTAAATGCAAGATCTAGTCTGTCCGTGACGACACTTGTTTGTCCTCATGTTTGGTACTCCTTGTACCGTGACGCTGCTCCATGTTCTGTTGCTGTCTCCGTTAGAAGCTTATATTATGGCCTCTCATATTTGCACAGCGGCATTTAGAAGATGTTGTCTGGTCGCCTGCCTCGTTATCACTGTGCTGCATTCGCAGACCTTCACAGCAAACTTTCCCAGAAGTCAGACTTTCAAAGAGTCAGCACAGGCCGTGCAGTTGTAATTTTCTCCCCCGTGTCTCCTGCCCTCTGTTCGTACTCCCCCATTAAGTATCAGTTAACAGCCAGCCTGCCAATTTAATATAGATTGGTATGTGCAATATTTAGGTAAGAGGCAATTTATCTTGATATGTGACAGATATGTAATTTTTTTTTTTTAATTAGGTTCTTATTCTATATGAGAGGCTACAAAGAGGGGCCGGGTTCTGGAATGCTCCGTAATTCAGGAGGAAAGATGCCTTGCAGTTTTTATCTGGTATAAAAGAAGTTTTGATAGAAGGCAGGTTGCTTACAGTGAGATGACGTGTGTTTGAGATGCCATTACAGTAACTGAACCGTTAAAGTGTTACTAAACCCAGGAGCCTGCATTCCCTATATCTGGTCTCCCCAGGAGCCTGCACTCACTATATCTGTTCTCCCCAGTAACCTGTATTCCCTATATCTGCTCTCCCCAGGAGCCTGCACTCACTATATCTGGTCTCCCCAGGAGCCTGCACTCACTATATCTGGTCTCCCCAGGAGCCTGTATTCACTATATCTGGTCTCCCCAGGAGCCTGCAATCACTATATCTGGTCTCCCCAGGAGCCTGCAATCACTATATCTGGTCTCCCCAGGAGCCTGCACTCACTATATCTGCTTTCCCCAGGAGCCTGCATTCACTATATTTGGTCTCCCCAGGAGCCTGCATTCACTATATCTGCTCTCCCCAGGAGCCTGCATTCACTATATCTGCTCTCCCCAGGAGCCTGCACTCACTATATCTGGTCTCCCCAGGAGCCTGCATTCACTATATCTGGTCTCCCCAGTAACCTGTATTCACTATATCGGATCTCCCCAGGAGCCTACAATCACTATATCTGGTCTCCCCGAGAGCCTGCATTCACTATATCTGGTCTCCCCAGGAGCCTGCACTCACTATATCTGCTCTCCCCAGGAGCCTGCATTCACTATATCTGGTCTCCCCAGGAGCCTGCATTCACTATATCTGGTCTCCCCAGGAGCCTGCATTCACTATATCTGCTCTCCCACAGAACATGGAGATGACATTATTTTAGTAAACATGAACTGCTAAATACCTTTTCTCATCAGCAGTATATAGCAGTCTTGTGACTTCTATCAGTGTCCCGCCAAGCTCTGGTTAAAGCTTGTAGGAGGAGTTTTCATTCTCCTGTAATTGTCCTATGAGGCTGCATGACCCCTGAACCCTCTGTCTGGACAGTGCTGATTGGCCCTGTGCTGATCACATGCACCAAAAAAAAAAATCCTAGCAATACACACCAGACTGAGCATAAGCAGACTGCCTCCAAGGCTCTGTTCTATCAGCAGATGAATTGGGGACAGTAAAAGCAGGAGTATAAGAGAAGACAGGCTCAAGCAGCCTTTTTACACAATGCAGAAGATTAACCCCTTAGATTCCACAGTGAGTATAACGAGCATCCTTTACTGCAGGGGTCTTCAAACTATGGCCCTCCAGTTGTTCAGGAACTACAATTCCTATCATGCCTAGTCATATCTGTGAATGTCAGAGTTTTACAATGCCTCATTGGATGTGCAGTTCTGCAACAGCTGGAGGGCCGTAGTTTGAAGATCCCTGCTTTACTGCATATACAGGCTGATTATACTATCGTGGGTTTAGTAACGCTTCAAGAAAGACATATTGTTGGATTTCAGCGACCATTTTTGGTCCATGAATGCAACCGCTGATTGTCCTGAATACTCCTAAGTGATGTGTGTCTCAGGTGGGCCGAGGGCTATGTCATCTGTGCCTAGGCGAAGAAAGAAGTGGCTCTTGGCACCAAGAACCAAAGAACCCCCCCCCCCAAAAAAAAAATACCTGCAAATGTGTAACAGGGAGGCTTGGAATGAGGCTAGAGCCGAGTATAGACTAGTCATAGGTGCAGCCTATTGCATTAAAGTGATATTAAACCTTGGGTTTTCTTTTTTAAACTAAAAAACCAAACGTCTTATACTTGCCTGTTCTGTGCAATGGTTTTACACAGAGCAGCCCAGATTCTCCTTTTCTGGGGTCTCCTGCTGGCGCTCCTGGCTCCTCCTCTTCTGCAAGTGCCTCCAGGGTAAACTTCCGAGCTGCTCAGTCTGCATCTATTGATGCCTCCGCCCCCTTCTCCCTCGTCACAGAATTTGATTGACAGCAGCAGGAGCGGTATGGCTGCCACTGCTATCAATCTGCCCAATGAGGAGGGAGACAGTGGCGAGAACCCCTGCTCTTATTGCACACCGCTGGATCGGGCTCAGGTAAGATTAAGGAAGGGGGGGGTCTGGGGGGCTCCTGCATCACAGGTTTTTTTTTACCTTAATGCATAAAATGCATTAGGATAAAAAACCTTAAAGCTTTAGAACCACTTTAAGGTGTGCATCCCACAACTTAAACAACAAGCAGGGAGCAAGCGGAGAAATTCCCCATTAAAAGAGAAGTGTGGGAATTTAAAAAAATAAATATTTATACTCCGTCTGATGATGCATCTGTCTCCTGCTACCTCTAAGACTGAGAACCAAGCAATCAAAGACAGCTGAATGCTCAGATCTTGGTCTTCAGTAAGCAGAGTTGGTGACTGTCAGTTACAGGGGTCTCTGCTCGGCCCCTCCTGTGCTTACTGGAGTGAGTGCCAGGCTGTTGAGGGGATGGGAGCGCCTGGCTCAGGCTCTTGGCTCGCTGAGAAGGCTGAGCCCTGGTGGCGGTCCAGGTGGATCTCGACATTAAAGTGACATCAACCAACAGCGTACTTTAGCCCACTGTTGGCTCAATACAGGTCACAGGAGCGCAGAATGAAGTGCACTCATGTGACCTACAGCAGAGGTAGGGCCAAAAACTCTTCTGTGAATGAATAAGCTTCAAGTACTGTCATCCACTGAGCCAGATGGCTTGTAGTTTTCAGTGAACTACAACAGAGGTAGGGTCAAAAACTCTTCTGTAAATGAATAAAATTCAAGTACCGTCATCCACTGAGCCAGACGGCTTTTAGTTCTCAATGAACTACAAGATTACTGGTTGACGCGCTCGCAGTTCATTGATCTTCCTGCTCTCCAGTAACTGTCTGCCCATGTGGGAGATATGGGCAGACAGCTATACTGCAGGTGCCTGACCAAGCTGTGCAGGTGCCTGACCATGCTGTGCAGGAGCCTGACCATGCTGTGCAGGAGCCTGACCATGCTGTGCAGGAGCCTGACCATGCTGTGCAGGCTCCAGAAAAAAATGCTATTTTTTTACCTCCCAAAAATGTGCTTTTTTTTTTTTTTTTCTTTATGGTAAATTTAGCCTTAGTGTAGTCCAGCTTTGTGACCATGTTTCAGGTTACACTTTTATTTAGGGTGTATCCTAAAACCTGATCATGATCCCCAACTTCCCACCTTCAAACATCAAAATTGCGGGTTTATTCTCCCTGGTGTGTTTTGTGGATTTTTTAACTTTGCGTGGCTGTGTGGGTGGCATCATCCATTACCAGATCTATTAATAGGTGGCGCCATCTGTTCCCAGAGATTCCCGGGTCCAGTCACAGGTGGCGTCATCCATTTCCAGAAGATTCCTGGATCCATTCACAGGTGGGGTCATCCATTCCTAGAGATTCACAGGTCCATTCACAGGTGGTGTCATCCATTCCTAGAGATTCCCGGGTCCCTTCACAGGTGGCGTCTTCCATTCCTAGAGATTCCCAGGTCCATTCAGAGGTGGCGTCATCCATTCCCAGAAGATTCCTGGATCCATTCACAGGTGGGGTCATCCATTCCTAGAGATTCACGGGTCCATTCACAGGTGGCGTCATCCATTCCTAGAGATTCCGAGGTCCATTCACAGGTGGGGTCATCCATTCCTAGAGATTCCTGGGTCCATTCACAGGTGGCGTCATCCATTCCTAGAGATTCCCAGGTCCATTCACAGGTGGCGTGGCGTCATCCATTCCCAGAGATTCCCGGATCCGTCCACAGATCTCAATAGAGCACAAGTGCCCCTGCCCTTGAAGTCCATTGATTACTTCCTCCAGCCCCATTCATGTCGGTCTGTACCTCTGCAGAAACTTGAGGCTGTGATGTAAACCACGTTGGAGTCTGTGCATGATTGCACCCATGACGCACTGATTGCAGTTGCAATGCTTCAGTGCAAAAATTTTATAAATGCACATTTTTTTTCTTTATTAATGTGGTTGCATTCATTAAATGTGTGCAAAAGGCAGACTATGCCTTTAACATTTTAAAGATTAAATAAGATATGAGTGATTGGGTTTACTTGTACTTCAAATTGAGAGTAATCAGGATTCCACAAGAATTATTCCCCTGAAAGATAAAGCAGCGCACGCTGTGACGAGTTAGTCTGGAATCATATATCGCAGTGCACGGTCATCAACGCTGCCGGATCTGATCATGCCATCATGTAGAACAGCGAATCTGATGCATTTATTCCCACATCTAGCGGATGGCTCCCCGAGGCCCTGTCCGTTCTTCCAGCTGCTGAAGAACTTAGCAGTGTGATCCTGCTGAAACAGCTCACTAATGGTTACCATGTGTCCTCTGCACAGCCGCTGCCTATTGCCAGCCGCCTTGTTTGAAGGGGTCTCCATCACACCGACCATGGAAACATGAATGAGATTGGACAGCGGAGCGTCGTGTCCTTCACACGACCTTCAGACTCAGGTGGGGAAAGGTTATGGGAAGCTTGTGATCGGCACGTTGGGGAAATAAGTTCTGAACATACAGAGAAATGATTGTCTTCTAAGTTACAGTCATAAGTGTTCTGCAGATATTTCACATCATACTTCCCTTCCCTGGCGGCTCAAGGCATCATGGATGTGAAAATCAAAAAGAAAAATTCAACAGCCGCTTTTCATACACCTCTGCCAAACAACACAGCCAGGAGTTAGTATATGTGAACCCTAACAGTCAACTGCTCTAATTTGCTCCCTTTTGGGCTGTTAAAACTGTATTAAACCCAAAACCCAAAATGTAACATAATGCCACTTACCAATTATTAGATGTGGAGGCTGCATTTGTTTTCTTTTTTAGGCTTTTTTCCCCTGGGGATCTGGCCATTAACACACCTCCTGCATTAGAGCGCCCCTACTCTGGATGAAGGAGCACAGGGGGAAACCTTTGGACACCAGTAATGTCAGTCTGGGGGGAGGGGAGGGTTAGATGTACTGGCACAGGGGTGTCAAACTCCATTTCATTGCGGACCACATCGGCATTATGGTTGCCCCCAAAGGGTCAGTTATTTCTGTAAGATTAGATGTCCAGAGCACCCTACGCCCCCTTACATGAGATGTCAAGAGTCACCCATCCTTTCTTGCATCACAATGCACCCCCTTACCTTGTGCTGCTGCCAGGAAGATGGTGCAGGGGAATCTGGGAAGAAGAAAGTACAGGGTCTGGAGGAGGACCAGAGGAGGGCTGGAGTCAGCTTCCAGAGTTTGCTGAATGCAGAAACCAGGAGAGGCAGAAACAAGGTGGTGTCGCGGCTGCACAGAGAGGTGCAGGATCTGTAGGAGGAGTCCTGCCCTCCTCTATGCTGCTGACTGCTGAGAAGGGGGGGGGGGTGGACAATGACGAGCCTTTCTACAGCTGCACAGAGAAGCGCTGGATCTGGCAAAGGAGTTCTGTCCTCTCTGCTGCCGACTACTGAGACAAGGGGGGGTGCTGCAGGAGAGGTGTGAGGGCCACATGAAATGGCCTGGGGGGCCTTGAGTTTCACACCTGTGTACTAGCAGATTTAGAAGCTAGTTTGAAGCCAAACTATAGGAAAAATTGTATAAGCAGTTAAGATAAACCGTTCTTTTTATATCCGTGGTATTCAACCTTTTGAAGAGCGAGGGCCACAAAGTGATTTGGTACCTGGTTATGGCCACAATGAACTATGGGGTTTTACTGCCCCCCAGGCTGCAAATGTAAACAAGCCCTTACTGTCCTGAGCCCCTTATAAGGCTGCTTGCACACTGATGTGCTGCGGGTTACCCGCACTGTGGGTAAAGCCCAGTACACCTGTGGCTTTACTGTGGGCTAGCTGTGCTTTTCCATAGACTTCTATTACATCTTGCGGGTGTGCTGTCCTGCTTTCAGGAGTTTTGGTGCAATTTCAGAAAGCATCAAACCTGCTGGATATAATAGAAGTCTATGGCTCAGTGCAGCTAAGCCGCAGGTGAACTGCGCTGCACCCACAGTGCGGGTAACCCAAAGCGCATCAGTGTGAAAGCAGCCTTATTACCCTTTTTTTTTTTTTTTTTAAGTGCTAATATTCCCATTGCAAAGGTGCAGTGTATGTGATGTTTAACCACTTGCCGACTGGCGCACCATTATTTACGTCGGCAGTCAGCCCCTCACAGGCAGAGCGACGTAGTACTACGTCGCTAGCCTGTGAGGGTCTAGGGAGCGAGCGCGCGCCCCCAGACCCCCCCCCCCTGCGCGTGTGACTGGCGGACCCCATGTCCGCCGGTCACTCGGCGATCGTCGGTGCAGAGGGAGAAAGACAGGCGGCTGATGTAAACAAGCCGGCTGTCATTCTCCCCTGTGTAGAAACAGTGATCATACGGTTCTACTATGTAGGACCGTTGATCACTGTTCCTACACCTCAAGCCACAGCCATTCACAGTTAGAATCACGCCCCTAGGGACACACACAGCCCCTCCCTCTCAAAAAAAAAGTTAACCCCTTCACTGCCAGTGTAATTTTACAGTAACAGTGCATATTTATAGCACTGATTACTGTAGAAATGTCACTGGTAACCCCAAAAATGTCAGTCAAGGGTCCGATCTGTCCGCCGCAATGTCGCAGTACCGCAAAAGAAATCGCAGATCGCCGCCATTACGCGTTAAAAAAAAAACAACAAAAATGACAAAAATCTTTCCCTTTGTTAGTAAACGCGATAACTTTTGCGCAAACCAATCAAAATACGCTTTTTGCGATTTTTTTTTTTTTTTTTTTTTTTACCACATATGTAGCACAAAACAAATTGGCCGAAAATGTTTAAAAATTTTGATTTTTACATTTTTTTTGGGGAATTTCATATAAAAAAATGTGAAAAATATTATTTTTGCAAAATTGACGCTCTTTTTTTGTTTATAGCGCATGATCAAAAAATTGCACAGGTGATCAAATACCACCAAAAGAAAGCTCTGTTTGTGGGGAAAAAAGGATATCAAATTAGTTTAGGTACAGCGTCGCACGACCGCGCAATTGTCCGTTAAAGTCACTCAGTGCCGAATCGCAAAATAGGCCCTGGTCAGGAAGGGGGTAAAATCTTCCGGGGCTTAAGTGGTTAAAAAATCCACCTAAACCCACTATAAGGCTCGGTTCACACTGGGGCAACTTAGTCACACTTATAAAAAGGTTCCTGCACTACTTGGGGGCGACTTTGGAGCGGCTTGCATAGACTATTAATTAGGTAGTTTGCAAGCCAGGCTGTACGGGGCAGCTTCAGAGTCGGGCGACTTTGAAGCCAGCCCAGTGTGAACTGAGCCTTAATCGACTTCAGTGTGTTCAAAACTCCGCAGCTAGAATCCTCAACAGGTCTGATACAAGTGACCGTATTACCCCTATCCTGGAGTCCTTGCACTGGTTGCCTGTTAGGTTTTGCATAGACTTTAACCGGTTGCCGACCGCCGCACGACTATATACTGCGGCGGTCAGCCCCGGCCAGGCAGAGTGACGTATGGATGCGTCACTCGCCTGTCCCTGACTTGAGCCAATTGCGGGCGGGCGCGCGCGCGCCGCGGCTCGTTCACTGACAAGTCAGTGCGTGTGACCGGCGGACCCGATGTCCGCCGCTCACATTACGATCGCTCCGGTGAAGGGAGAAAGGCGGAGCGGCTTATGTAAACAAGCCGCCCGTCATTCTCCCTGGTGTAAAAATGAAGATCAGACGGTTCTACTATGTAGGACCGTTGATCTTTGTTTTTACACCAATAGCCATGTCCCTATGCAGTTAGAATCACGCCCCTAGGACACACTTAACCCCTCCCTGTCCAATACAGTTAACCCCTTCCCTGCCAGTGTCATTTTGCAGTAACAGTGCATATGTATAGCATTGATTACTGCAGTAATGTCACTGTTGACCCCAAAAGTGTCAAAAATGTCAGTCAAGGGTCCGATCTGTCCGCCGCAATGTCGCAGTACCGAAAAAAAATCGCAGATCGCCGCCATTATGCGTTTAAAAAAAAAACACCAAAAATGACAAAAAATCTTTCCCTTTGTTAGTAAACGCGATAACTTTTGCGCATACCAATCAAAATACGCTTTTTGCGATTTTTTTTTTTTTTTTACCAAACATATGTAGCATAAAACAAATTGGCCGAAAATGTTAAAAAATTTTGATTTTTACATTTTTTTGGGGGAATTTCATATAAAAAAAATGTGAAAAATATTGTTATTTTTGCAAAATTGATGCTCTTTTTTTGTTTATAGCGCATGATCAAAAAATCGCACAGGTGATCAAATACCACCAAAAGAAAGCTCTGTTTGTGGGAAAAAAAGGACGTTAAATTCGTTTAGGTACAGCGTCGCACGACTGCGCAATTGTCCGTTAAAGTCACGCAGTAAAAAATCGCAAAAAACCGCCTGGTCTTTTAGCAGCCAAATCCTCCGGGGCTTAAGTGGTTAAGATTCTCTTGCTCACCTATAAGGCTCTTCATGGCTTGGCACCCCATTATTTGTCTAAACTTTTACCGGAAGTGGGAACAGGTATCTGTCAAAACCAGGTACCCGCTCCCCCCTCCCCCCCCCCCCCAAAAGTGCCAAATGTGGCAGTGAAAGGGGGAGATGGTGGGCACAAGTGGAGCGTTCCCTTTTGGGTAGAGCCCTGCTTTAAAGTCTGGTCTTCTGTGTGTCCCCGCTACTCACCTACACTCTACAAGGGACAGAGCCTTCTCCTGCTATGCCCCAAAACTCTGGAATTCACTTCCAAAGAACATCAGAAAGTTATCTTCTCTCAACTCATTCAAATCGGATCTAAAAATGTTTTTATTTAGACAAGCTTTCACATAATTTCCCTTTTTTTATTTGTTTTATCCTGTGTATTTCTGTGCTTTTTTTTGTAGAGCGCTTTGAGAAGCTATCTTTAAAGGCACTATATAAAATAAAGTTTATTATAATTACTTTTAATACACTGACCTTTTCTTCTTTCAGCTTCTGTTGGCATCACTCTCCAGGCTGCTAGAAAGGTTTAGAAGCGGAGTGCACTTAGTATAATTCCACCTTGGGTAGGAGCTGGCGCTACAGAGGAAGCATCGGCTTATGCGGATTCTGCTTCCTCCGCTGCCGGCTCCATGCACTCTGATGTTCCTGGAATGGCAGGTTGGCAACCCATTGATTGTGATCTGAACTTGCCGACCCGCCATCCCAAACCATGGGCATGCGTTTTCCTCGTTTTGAGGTTGTGGGCCAAATCAGAGGGCTCCGTGAGCCACGGGTTGAGCACTCCTGTTTTGAATAGATAAATTAAACTGATCATTGTAAGAACCCCTTTAAGTGTTAAATCATTTGTCTCACCTTTGTAACTGATCCATCTGCAATAGAGGTTGTTCTTTTTAAAAACAACAACGGACATACTGGCCAGATCATTAGATGAAAATAGAAGAAAGAAAGCCCAAATAAGAAAACAAATGCAGCCATCACATCGAAGAATTGGCAAAATGCAATAGAACGTTTGGTTTTGGTTTGAATACTGCTTAAAAATTTACCGCTGAACGTGTTTTGTTTAAAAAAGAAAAAATTGTTGCTCCTGCCAGAAATCCTCTGAGCCTACAGCTTCCCGTTCTCACTGACATCTTGTTACTTGAATATTATGGAACAAGGTGCAATATTCTGCTACAGACAATAGCCCTTCTTTGTCCTCCGATCTAGGGAGCTGGTCCCTGGCCGCTTGTGAACTCCAGACACAAACTCCAATAGAAAAAGATATATATAGATAGATAGATAGAACTATATATATATATTTATTAATATAAATGGAAGAGTAAAAAAATAAATATATATATATATATATATATATATATTTGATCAGGAGAACAGGCCTCCATTGACATAACTGAGGAGTGGCAGCTCTCTCGTGACGTGCCTACATGAACGACGGGGGGACACATGATGGCAGGGACAGGGGACACAGGCTGCATGATGGCAGGGACAGGGGACACAGGCTGCATGACGATGGCAGGGAAAGGCTGCATGACGATGGCGGGGACACGGTCTTAACCCTCTTGGGCATGGAGTTCACCAGAGCTTCACAGGTTGCCACTGGAGTCCTCTTCCACTCCTCCATGACGACATCACAGAGCTGGTGGATGTTAGAGACCTTGCGCTCCTCCACCTTCCGTTTGAGGATGCCCCACAGATGCTCAATAGGGTTTAGGTCTGGGGACATGCTTGTCCAGTCCATCAACTTTACCCTCAGCTTCTTTAGCAAGGCAGTGGTCATCTTGGAGGTGTGTTTGGGGTCGTTATGTTGGAATACTGCCCTGCGGCCCAGTCTCTGAAGGGAGGGGATCATACTCTGCTTCAGTATGTCACAGTACATGTTGGCATTCATGGTCCCCTCAATGAACTGTAGCTCCCCAGTGCCGGCAGCACTCATGCAGTCCCAGACCATGACACTCCACCACCATGCTTGACTGTAGGCAAGACATACTTGACTTTATACTCCTCACCTGGTTGCCGCCACACACGCTTGACACCATCTGAACCAAAAAGTTAATCTTGGTCTCCTCAGACCACAGGACATGGTTACAGAAATCCATGTCCTTAGTATGCTTGACTTCAGCAAACTGTTTGCAGCTTTCTTGTGCATCATCTTTAGAAGAGGCTTCCTTCTGACACGACAGCCATGCAGACCAATTTGATGCAGTGTGCGTCGTATGGTCTGAGCACTGACAGGCTGACCCCCCACTCCTTCAACCTCTGCAGCAATGCTGGCAGCTCACATACGTCTATTTCTCAAAGACAACCTCTGGATATTACTCTGAGCACATGCACTCAACTTCGTGGTCGACCATGGCGAGGCCTATTCTGAGTGGAACCTGTCCTGTTAAACCGCTGTATGGTCTTGACCACCGTGCTGCAGCTCAGTTTCAGGGTCTTGGCAACCTTCTTATAGCCTTTTATGTAGAGCAACAATTCTTTTTCTCAGTTTCTCAGAGAGTTCTTAGCCATGAGGTGTCATGTTGACCTTCCAGTGACCAGTATGAGAGAGTGAGAGCAATAACACCAAATTTAACACACCTGCTCCCCATTCACACCTGAGACCTTGTAACATTAAAGAGTCACATGACACCGGGGGGGGAAAATGGCTAATTGGGCCCAATTTGGACGTTTTCACTTAGGGGTGTACTCACTTTTGTTGCCAGCGATTTAGACATTAATGGCTGTGTGTTGAGTTATTTCTTGGGGACAATAAATTTACACTGTTATACAAGCTGTACACTCACTACTTTACATTGTAGCAAAGTGTCATTTCTTCAGTGTTGTCACATGAAAAGATATAATAAAAGATTTACAAAAATGTGAGGGGTGTACTCACTTTTGTGAGATACTGTGTTATACAATATCCTCTCTGGCCCCTGTACTGTAAAGTTGGAGACTTCTGAATTAAACCATCCGTGTCATCTAGGAGTATATAGGGACAGTCTTCAGCCTTCTAGTGGTAGGAATTGTGTATTACACCCAGCCTGGATTTTCGATTCAGCACAAGAGAAAACCCCGGAGCTCCCAGCATTGACTGATATTGATGAGTGAAAGGTCTCTCTGAAGTGTCCTTCAATCCGGAGAACGGATTTACTGTCTTAAAGTATATTTAAACCCAGGCACTCCAATCTTATGTAAGCTTTATACATCTTAATAATTTTCAAATGTGAAGCCTTCGTTGAACTAATCTCTGGTAATCCAGATTGATATTGCACCAATAGGTGTTTTAGAAAGTGGAGAGCAGACAGTACAGTTACAATACAAGAGGGATCATAGGGCCCTGCTCATGGGAGCTTACAATCTAAAAGGGAGGGCCAGACATTCAGGAGCGTCTTGTTATAGGATGACAACGCTGTATCCTGTCTCCCAGTTGTACTCCTGCAGTGTCACCCTGCTACATAAATATCCAATGGCCGTTTCAGCAAACATTACCCAAACATGTTCCACTCCTGTCGTCGTCACTTACCCACTTTGAGAAATGCCATGCTGCCTTCGCTGTGCGTGTGTGTAGACAGAAATTGGCTGCCAAGTGGCAGCAGGCGATTAGATGTAATAAAGGATGGAGAAAAAGGGAAAAAAATAAAAAAAAAAATGGCATTTTAGACGCACAGTGCACTCATAAAGTACACTATACTACCAAAAGTATTGGGACGCCTGCCTTTACACACGCATGAACTTTAATGGCATCCCAGTCTTAGTCTGTAGGGTTCAATATTGGGTTGGCCCACCCATTGCAGCTATTAAAGCTTCAACTCTTCTGGGAAGGCTGTCCACAAGGTTTAGGAGTGTGTCTATGGGAATGTTTTCATTCTTCCAGAAGCGCATTTGTGGAGTCAGGCACTGATGTTGGAGAGAAGGCCTGGCTCGCAGTCTCCGCTCTAATTCATCCCAAAGGGGTTCTATCAGGTTGAGGTCAGGACTCTGTGCAGGCCAGTCAAGTTCCTCCACCCCAAATTCTGGACTTTGCTTGGAAGGGGTAGGTCAGGGAAAAGTCAGGCTGGGGAGGAAAGGGGTGAATGATGCTGGACATCCTCGAGCCAGGAAATGAGGTTGGTTCTATCTGGCTTGTGAGAAGCTCAAAGTTACATAGTTACATAGTTTGTGAGGTTGAAAAAAAGACATCAGTCCATCCAGTTCAACCTATGATGTGTGTTTGCTGTTAACTGTACATTGTATACCCCTGTATGTTGTGGTCTTTAACCACTTTACCACCGGAGCATTTTGCTGTCTTACGTCTGGGCCACTTTTTGCGATTCGGCGCTGTGCGACTTTAACTGACAATTGCGCGGTCATGCGACGCCGTACCCAAACGAAATTTACGTCCTTTTTTCCCACAAACAGAGCTTTCTTTTGGTGGTATTTGATCACCTGTGTGATTTTTACTTTTTGCGCTATAAACAAAAAAAGAGCGTTTATTTTGAAAAAATAACAATATTTTTAACATTTTTTTATATGAAATTCCCCCCAAAAAAGATGTAAAAACCATTTTTTTAAAAAATTTTTGGCCAATTTGTTTTCTGCTACCCATGTTTGGTAAAAAAAAATCGCAATAAGCGTATTTTGATTGGTTTGCGCAAAAGTTATTGCGTTTACTAACAAAGGGAAAGATTTTTGTCATTTTTGGTGTTTTTTTTTTTTAACGAGTAATGGCGGCGATCTGCGATTTTTTTTTGCAGGACTGCGACATTGCGGAGGACAGATCGGACCCTTGACTGACATTTTTGACACTTTTGGGGGTACCAGTGACATTACTGCAGTAATCAGTGCTATATATATGCACTGTTACTGTAAAAATGACACTGGCAGGGGTTAATTTTATTGGAGAGGGAGGGGTTAATGTATGCCTGGTGCTTACTGACGTGTGTGGGGGGAGGTGACTGTGTGAGACAGGGACAGATCGGATGTCCAGCTATGCTGAACACTCCAATCTGTCACTCCCTGTCACTGAGGAGATCCGCCCGCTCTGTTTACACAAGCGGGCGGATCTCCAAACTGGATTCCCCGACGATCGGGGCAGAGCAGCGGCGATCGCCGCCACTCCTCCCCTGGCCCGACTCCCGCTGTGAATGAAAACAGCGGGAGCGCCGCCTACAGGGGGAGGAGTCTGGCGACGTAGGTCTACGTCGTCAGACCTACAAGAGCCACTTTGCCGCAGTAGTACTACGGTACTCAGCGGTAAAGTGGTTAAGGTGCCCATCTAATAGTTTTTTGAAACTATCGATGCTCAAAAATGTGCAGTGAAATCAGAGTAGTAGTTTCAGTAAGGAGCGGAGCCTGTAGGGAAGGCTGTAGTTAAAGTGGTTGCAAACCCACCTTTATAACTTGTACTGATAGGTATCCTATAATCAGGCTTACCTATAGGTACTATAAATATCTCCTAAACTTGCACCATTTAGGAGACATTTACTGTATACTGCGCCAATGACGTCATTAGCGCAGGCACTCTGAAGGAACGGCCGCCCGTGCCGTTTCTTCAGAGCCCTGTGCCGTGACCGGTGGCTCCCGCATATGCGGGAGTGACGTCACCCGACTCCGGTCAGTAAGGGTGTTTTCACACTAACCCTTTTGGTGTGCACCCGGGTTCGATTGACGTCAGAATTCGGTTCTTTTTGATGATGTGAACACTGTCTTTGAACTCGGGTGCGCACCCGCGAACCATGCCCGAGTCCACTTAAAAAGGGTGGTCTGGGGTACGGTTCATGTGAACTCCAGCACGGTTCGCTTCTGATGAGAACGCAATCGTACCAAAGCAAGCAATTCTATCCATTTTGGCACCTTCTCGTTTACAGCGGTTGCCAAGCAACATGAGTACGCATCGGCTGCAGCTTGATGATACAAGTGTACCGCGGTTCGGATACAAAAATCAAACGTGAACACAGTCCATCGGGGGCAGGGGGAGCAATCGAACTTGGGTTCGGACCAGGCAATCGCACCAAGTGTGAAAAAGCCCTAATACAGTCGGAGTCCGCAGACCCGGAAGGAAGACGGGCGAAGATGGATGCGGCCGCCAGCGGGGACAACGTGGGCTTCGTTTGCAGGTAAGTGTCTTATAATGTGCTAGTATGTGATGCATACTAGCACATTATACATTTACTTTGCAGGTAAGAAAAAAAAAAGGGAAGACTTAACTTCCTCTTTAAGCTTTCCCAGAATGGGTCAGAGAACATAACTATGTAAGTTTAATATTGAGCATAAGTTGTATTGGGAATGGTATTGGCCCCCAGTCACTTGTATGGAGACAGGACACGTCCGTACCTCTGTCTGTCTATTGGAATGTATCAGCACATCATATTACTTCCTATTGTCTTCTTATGTGCTGATAGAATACCACATTTGTGCATGGATGGGAACTTCACAATAGTTTCCTGTGCTATCAATAGATGGCGCCACTATGAGCTGTCATCGGGCAGCCTGGGTAGTGGGAGGGGGTATGGTTCTATACAAATCTGCCTTGTTTCCCATCATATAGGATCTTTAGATCCAATTCTTTTCTTTTTTTTTTTGCTCTTAACGCTGGATATTTTGCAAAATGGAAGGAAATGTGCATTTTAAGTTGGAGGAAATAGACATTAGAAAATGTTGGTTGTGTGTAATTCCCTCTTTAACCCCTGTGACCTCCTGTGAACATTTTATGGCTTGGACAGTTTTCTGATTGTTTCTTATAACTCGGTTCCCCTTAGACAGGAGGACTTTTCTTTCTTTCATATCCCCCCCCAATAAAGAAAATGCGTGCTATTTAATGGCCACGTTTAGGAACAATACGGTTTCTGATTCTTCTTTGCATAAACATTACCCACTTTATCCCCGGGAGCACTGCGTTGCTTTAACTGACAATTGCGCAGTCGTGTGACGCTGTACCCAAATAAAATTGATGTCCTTTTTTCCCCACAAATAGAGCTTTCTTTTGGTGGTATTTGATCACCTCTGCGGTTTTTCGTTTTTACGCTATAAACAAAAGAAGATCGTCAATTTTGAAAAAACACACCAATATTTTCTATTTTCTGCTATAAAACATTCCAAATAAAAAAATGTAAAAAATCTGATTTTTTTTAATCAGTTCAGGCCAATTTGTATTCTGCTTAATATTTTTGGTTAAAAAAAAAAAAATCCCAAAAAGCGTATAATAGTTGGTTTGCGCAAAGGTTATAGCTTTTAAAAACTACGGGATAGATTTATGGAATTTTTATTTATTTTTTGTTAGTAATGGCAGCGATCAGCAATTTTTTAGCGGGACTGCGACATTGCGGCGGACAAATGTGACACTTTTTGGGGACCAGTGACATTAATACAGTGATCAGTGCTAAATAATATGCACTGTTACTGTATGAATGACACTGGCAGGGAAGGGGTTAACACTGGGGGTGATCAAGGGGTTAAATGTGTTCCCTAGATGTGCTTACTAACTGTGTGGGGGATGGATTGAAAAGAGGCAGAGAGAGATTGGTGATTCAGCTTAGCTGAATCACACGACCTTTCCCTGCCTCTCTGACAGGAGAGTCGTTTTACATTGTTTACATTCCGGATGGCTCTCCTGTCAAATTTGCCGAACATTGCGGGCGGCGAACATTGCAGGCGGCCCCCCCAGCGGTCTGCCTCCTGCTGTGTCTAATCACCGCCGAAACCGTGTGCACATAATTACGTAGATCTACCCTGATTGTGTGCAGCCGAGTCACCCTGCCGCAGTAAATCTGTGTGGGACGGTCGGCAAGTGGTTAAAGAGGAAGTAAACCCATTACTTAACAATTTGAAAAAACAGTTACCGGAATGTAACACTCCCATTGGTAGTGCTCTCAACCAAACTATCAAACCATCCAATGGCTGGTATCATAACTGATCACATATGCAGCATCATGGCAGTTGAAGATCAAACAAAGGCCAAGATGGCAGCTTCCTTGCTTGAAAACGATAGGAGGGTTTACTTCCACTTTAATGGCCACGTTTAGGAACAATACATTTTCTGATTCTTCTTTGCATAAACATTAAAGCAACCCTATCACTGTGTTAATTTAATAGGAAGAGTCCCGTCCTGTAGCATAGCTCCCAACTGTCCCTGATTGGGAACAAAGTCCCTCTGTCCCTCTTTCCACCTCATTTGTCCCTCATTTTGGGCTGATCTCTATAGTTGTATATAATGTGCACTTTTTATCTTTCAAAAAGTGTTTCCCAGTCCTAAACCTTTCATCCAATTTCTAAATTTCTGCATTTGTAAATGTCAAAAGCCAATATAAACAAAAATAGTCATGGTAAAAAAAAAGCACTTGTTTTGTATAAATCTCCTTTAAGGGGGTGGGGCAAGGGGCGTGTCCTATGCCTACATACGTTTGCTAATAGTTGTCCCTCGTTCCCATCTCAAAAAGTTGAGAGGAAAGTGTAGAAGAAGGCTTAGATGTACCTCTCCGGTGGGTGGTGACTCCAAATCTTTGTTTTCTTGAAGAACTCCGGGTGCCCCTGGTATCTGGCATGGATGACGCATCCTCTGCTTGGGGTCAGGGCGCCAGCTGCTATGTAAAATGTTTCATTTTGGAAGGGTTAGTTTAGGCCCCTGGTGCCCAATCGGTGGCCCGAGTGCCACATGCAGCCCTTTGATATGTAATGTGCGGCCCTCGGACCTCAGCAGTGGGAACATTGATTAGGGTAATTGCATTGATCTCTACTAGCCCAATGTAACATGCTCCCAGTTCCTTGTTGTCTTCTGCAGCATATCCACACTCTCTGACCCTCATCTCCTCTATTAGGTCTGCAGTCTCTGACAGTCCTCTCAAACATTACATATATTGACTGTTATGTGTGGCCCTTTGGTGATGTCAGGAGCTGCATTTGAAGCCCCCTTTAGCTCATACGTTGACAATGACTGGTTTAGGCTATACATACATAAATCAGACCAATTCCTCTAATTCCATATTAAAACCAAATCTACATCCTTGCCATGCAGGCCTTGGGGTAGCCAGGAGAAGGAACACACGTACCGTGAACATGGCCTCAAGGGATTATTTATATTCAGTCTGACCCGGCCTCGACAGTTCCAATAAAAGAAACCTCAAGTTCTTCTCTCCTCTATAAATATAAAACAGCTTTAAATGGAGAAGTATTTCTGTCTCCCTCGGGCCCCGGTGAATTACAGGTCACCATGACAGGGTGTGTGACTGGCCCCGGGAGGCCTCTCCAATCAACTGTCACTCTTCACCCCATCCAGCAATAGAACGCCACAACGCATGGCAGAAAATAGATAAAACCCTGCAGATAGAGAGTTAACCCTTTACTTCACAAGGCATGGGGCTGACAAAATGGCTGCTTACTCCCACAATTCCAAGCTTCTGCTAATCCCACCCTGTCTTCACTTTCATAGAAGCACCTTTTTCCAGTGGTTAAGTGGAACCGTCCTTTTCCATCTTTAAGAATGTAACCGTCATTTTCTGTCTTTATGAAAGGAACCATCATTTTCCATCCTTTAGAACAGAACCGTCATTTCCGTCTTTTAAAACGGAACCATAATTTTCTGTCTTTTAGAAAGAAACCGTCATTTTCTATCATTAAAAACAGAACCACTATTTTCCATCCTTTAGGACAGAACCATCATTTTCTGTTTTTTTTTTTTAGAACTGAACCGTCATTTTCCGTCTTTTAGGAATGGTACCGTCATTTTCCGTCTTTTAGAACGGAGCCGTTATTTTCCGTTCTTCTAGAACGGAACCAAACCGTCATTTTCCGTCTTCTAGAACGGAACCCTAATTTTCCATCTTTTAGAACGGAACCCTAATTTTCCATCTTTACGAGTGGAACCGTAATTTTCTGCATTTTAAGAACGGAACCCTAATTTTCCGTCTTTAAGAACGGAACCCTCATTTTGGCCCCAGTGCATTTAGCTGAAGCCGCCCCCCCCCCCCCACTCTTCCTCTGGGCATCTGCCGGGCTGGGATCCGTGCACTTGCGGCTGGGACTCCCTTGCCACCATTGACAGCCTTGCCACCATTATTGTATGGGGCACCTGCCTCTTTTAGCGCTGAGGGACCATCAGGGTACCCTGCCTGCGCATCCGCGTCACAGCGGGCAGCCCCCTTTTAAGGGGGCTGTTTCCTATTATGCCCTCTATGGAGAGCTCGGAGGACGACCCCCTTGTTTTTTGCGGGGTCCAGTAGGTGGTCCATTCGTGGGCCCTTGCGCGGCATCCCCTTTGCGGGATCGCAGTTGGCGACTTCCCCTGATATGTTTTCCGGGTGAGCTTAGTATATAGCGACCCCTACTGGGTCTGCGTCCACGCACCCTAAGTGATCAGATAGTGGGGAAGGTGGATGCACTGTTTGTGTCAGTGCATGACACTTTGAAAATGGAGGTTTGCGGCTGATGCTGCATTGGTGGCGCCAGTCCCTTTTGACACCCACAGGCCCTCCAAAGTGGCCAGGGCTTTCCCTGTTCTGCTTACTTTGACAGCATTGTCACAAACAGTGGGGTGGTCAAGAACGCAGTAGTTCCTAAGCGCTTTTTGCTTGCGGTGTCCTTATGAGGATTAACTGTGTTTAAAGGTGGACGGTTCAACCAGTAGTGGACTCGTCGGTTTCCAGGTTAAATAAAGCTACCTTCATTCCGGTTGAAGAGTCTCTGATTTTTAAATATCCAGCTGATAGGAGGGCACAGGCTCTGGCCTACCATATGTTCACTGTAGCTGGTTCGGCACTTATGCCGGTGTATTTACTATTGCCCTGGTGTAGCAAGGTCTGACCGAGTGGGCTAAACATTTACACCCGGACCTGGAGGGGAAACCGTTTCCCCCTGTCTTGCGGAGCTGGCGAATCAGTTGGTCCAGGGGCTATAGTTTATCTATGATGCCTTTTTGGATGCGGCTCCTTTGATTTCTAGGCTGTCTGTATCAGCAGTGGTCCTTCGGCGTATTATCTGGCTGAAATACTGGTCTGCGGACCAGACTTCTAAGCTGGCCTTATCTGATCTCCCCCTTGTAGGGCATTGCCTGTTTGGAGCTTCCTTGGATGACATCGTTAAGGGTCCTTCAGGAGGTAAGAGTATTCTTCTTCTCCTCGGCTCATAAGAGATTTTATGGTCCCTCAGGGTCTCAAGACAAGGGATCAAAAGTCGGGACCTCCACCGGAGGTTCCAAGAGGACCTGGTCTGACAAGCCATGAAGGGGCTCTTCCAGACCTGCGGACAAGGCTGCCTCTGCGTGAAGGGGCACCCTCGCTCGTATCTGGGGTGGGGGGACATCTTTGCTGGTTTCCAGATCCATGGACCTCCCTGGCATAGGACACGTTGGTCCATGAAGTCTTATCCTCCGGAAAGGTTCTTCCCTTCCAACCTGCACTTGTCCCCAGATCAGTTACAAGTCTCTTTGTGGTAGTGCAAGACTTGTTCCTTAAAGGGGTGATTGTTCCTGTTCCGATTTTGAAACGGTTTCAGGGGTTTTTACTCAAACCTCTTTACAGTTCCCAGGAAGGAAGGCAAGGTACACCAATTCTGGACCTCAAGGCGCTAAACTGCTTGTGCGATTACAGAATTTTCCGCATGGAGTCCATTCACATGGTAGTTGCGCCCCTACAACAGGGGGATTTCTTCTTGCTTCTATCGATATTAGGGACGCCTACCTGCACATTTCAATATGTGCCGGTCACTGCTTCCTCCGTTTTGCTGTGGGTGAGGAGCATTATCGGTTTGTGGTGTGGACCTTTTTGGTCTCGCCTCCGCTCCTCGGGTCATTACAAAAATGTTGACCCCAGTCCTGGCATTGTTTGAGTCAGCGGGGGATCGCAGTACTGTGGTACCTGGATGATCTTCTGTGAGCGGAGTCTCAGACTGCTCTGTTGGACAACTGGAGATTGCTCTGCTACCCCTGAGGGAGTTCTGTTGGATTCCAAACCTTCAGGAGTCTGCTTTGATTCCGTCAACCAAAACTGGACTATCTGTTTCTGACTCTGGACTCTGCTTCAGCCAGTGTTTCTTCCTCTGGAACAACTCCAGACATTGCAGGAGGCAATTCAGCTTCTGTTGTTCAGCAGGCGGTCATCCCTCCGGGCTTGCATGCGGGTGCTGGGCCTGATGGTGTCCACCCTCCAGGTGGTCTGTTTGCACAGTTCCACACAAGATCTCTGCTAAAGAGATTGTGGTGAAATGGGACAAGGATCCACAGTCTCTAGAGGTGGCTTAGTCCTCTGGCACTTTGATAAGGAAAATCCTTTCTCCCCCTGTACTGGACAGTTGTCACCATGGATGCCAGCCTGTTCGGATGGAGAGGCTCAGCAGGTCTGGACTCTGGCAACGGTTTTGTGTCCACACCCCCCCCCCCCCCCCATCGCTTCTTTTCTCCAGACTTGTACATATTTGGCCCTGCAGTTTCTCCTGATATGTTTTATTATCTCTCACCATTTTTGTTGCCTGTCTCTGGAGCCATTCAGGACCCCTCTACTGCAAGGCCCCCGTGCTAACCACCTATACAAGCAGCAGAGACATCTACCTGCTCTTTTATTACCTGCAAATATACTTCTTCATGGTAGCTTGTTGCAGGCAGATTAAAATCCTCCGCTCCTATGAAATAATACAGGCTGGTGGTAAATACCAGTCCGGGACATGGTTAGAAATTAAGACTTGACATTTTCCATTTGCAGTGCGGCTCCATCTCCTTGGTTAATTAAACCAGCGTACTGTCCAGAGGAGACGGCGTAGGCCTTGAGCAAACACATTAGCTGTCACCAAGAAAGACTGAACGTTTTACAAGGGAACTGTTAGCTCAGATGCATTTCATAATAATTGTTATTGCCATCCTATTGTTTATTCTTTCCTAAGCCATGGAAGTGATTTTTTTTTTCCTCCTTATGAGAGAAAAAGTTGCTAGCAAACCCTAAAGTCTAGTACACACTTTCATAAATATGTACAGCGCTTAAGAAACAAACAACAATGTATACATCTAGAACACATAAAAAGTGCATATAAAAAAGATTCCAAAAAAAGCGTGTATGTACCACAGCAAATGTGTGTTAAAAACACTAATAATCCAGTAACGTGATAAGTCCTCTTAAATTATTCTTCCATTCACCAAAAGAAACACTTCACCCAAACACCACTTAGTATATGTAAATCCACCTTACTAGATAGAGAGACTACCTATGACAGATGGTCTAGACACGCTTTTGATGTAATCAATGCTGGGGCATCATGAGATCTCCACTGAACCTTCCATATGCATATCACTCAAAAAGGTATCCACAGAAAATCATAAGCGAGTAGAAGAAACTCCCATGGTGTAGCAAATCTAAAAATACAAAATGACAGGGTAAAATCAGCATAATCTAGTGTACATCTTGGTACAAACATCCAATTCTCTCCTCGTGCTGCGGCACAGCCCACTTCCGGGTCCCGGCGTTTTTGTTTTTTTCGTTCAAACCAGCGGGCTGAACGGAAAAAACGGAGGCGCTCGAGAGGAGAATCTGTACTATCTATGCAATGTTAGTACAGCGATCGCCCCACTGAGCTGTCGTGTTCTGACAGGGGGGGGCGACCCCCCCAGCCAGAACACACTGGTCAGTGCTATTAGGCAATGCCAATCGGCAGACCTTTTTCAGTTATGCCCCTTTGACAGAAGCCAGACCGGCTTCCATACACATGGGCCAAATGTCGGCCAGTTTATATTGGACTGGACTATACTGTCCGATCGGCCCATGTGTACAGGGCTTAAGGCTGGCAGCATATGATCTATGGGAGCTGGACCGGTCTCCTAGTTGAAAGCAGAACACCTGCTTCATCTTAAAGCACATCCCACCCCGGCCAACCATCCAGATATTTTCAGTGTTGGCTTATTTATATGTGCAACCTAAAGTAGATGTAAACCACAACTGAATGACATTTCTATTGTGTATCAAAATAGTTGTGTTGGCAACAGTAGATCATTGCTTCATAATGGGCCTTAAAACAACTACTTGTAGTCTTCATTGGAAACCCGAGTGACCGTGCATGAGCAAAATTGGGAGACCGGGACAGAGCATTGTCATCCTATAACAGGAAGTGCCAGAACAAGGACCTTCATGGCAGGATCACCAGGTATTTTGGCAGGGGAGTTAAATCATTGATGAGCACCCAATGGCTGAAGACACTGGTCCAAAAGAAGCTTCAAAGAAGATGTTGGCGACACTAATGGGAAGCATGAAGCGGTCAGTGCTGGTCATAATGTGCCACGCCTCAACTAATGCAACTCCCTCCTCATTGGCTTACCTTTAAATAGGATGTCCCCTATTCAGTTTATCATAAATGCTGCTGCCAGACTCATCCACCTTAAAAAAAAAAAAAAAAAAAAAAACTCTGCGTCTGCTACCCCTCTGCCAATTTTTCTATTGGCTGCCACTCACCCAGTGAATTAAATAAAAATACTAACAACTTACAAAGCCATCCACAACTCGGCCCTCATTTACATCACTAATGCCTCGTTTCCACTGAGTGGTACGGTACGGTACGATTCGGA